>NC_071260.1:29441149-29676149 GCF_023375685.1 Ictalurus furcatus
GTTTCATCATTACTGTTTACCTTATGAACTAGATGGGACGTTGAGCCGGATAATTATTATTTTCTTTAATATGACCGTTAGATACGTTCTTGTTCGTTTCAGGATAAAGTGTACCAGTTTTGCAGTAAGGCGTGCTGTGAGGACTATAAGAAGCTCCATTGCATTGTGACATTCTGCGAGTATTGCCAGGAGGAGAAGACCCTTCACGAGACTGTCAAGTTTTCAGGCGTCAAAAGGCCTTTCTGTAGTGAAGGTACTTTCTATTGTTCCTTGGATGACAGCCTGTTTACTGACCTGGGATTAGAACACCACTGCAGTTTAAAAACGAGGTTTAGAGGAACACGCCAAGTTAGTTCAGGCTGATAAATGTGTAGATTGTAGTTATTAAACTCATTCTACAACTTCAAAGGCAGCTATGACTATAACTTTGATAATGGTGGGTGTGATTTCTGTGACTGTACCAGTTTGTATAGATTACTTGATCAGTAGAATAACTGTCCGGGGCGGCTGTGGCTCAGGTGGTAGAGCGGGTTGTCTACTAATTGTAGGGTTGGTGGTTCGTGTGAGTGTATGGGTGAATGAGAAACAGTGTAAAGTGCTTCGTAGATCCACTAAGGTTAAAAAAAGGTGCTATATAAGCAGACCATTTACCATTACTTTCTTTGGCTGCAGGTTGCAAGCTGTTGTTCAAGCAGGACTTTATACACCGTCTGGGCCTCAAATGTGTCACCTGTAACCACTGCACTCAGATGTGCAAAAAATCTGTTACCAAACAGATAGATGGTGTCAGCAGAGACTTCTGCAGTGAAACTTGTGCTAAGAAGTTTCATGACTGGTACTACAAGGTCTGTGATTCATTCTTAAGTATTAATTACGTCTCTGGTTTTTTAATTAAAAAAAAAAAAAAACGCGTCCTATGATTATAACTTTATTGCTGTTCACATTCTGAACCATGGTGTCGATTTCCTATTTTAATATGAGGACGCAATTCGAAGGTTTGCACATTTTCCGTGTCCACGTGCTCTGCGTTTTATCCGTTTGCTTTTTAAACGTGGACCTCTCTCGTTCGTCCACCAGGCGGCGCGCTGCGACTGCTGTAAGGTGCAGGGGAACCTGACCGAGTCTGTGCAGTGGCGTGCTGAGATGAAGCACTTCTGTGATCAAGAGTGTCTCCTCCGTTTTTACTGCCAGCAGAATCAGCCCAACATGGCAACTCAGAAAGGGCCGGAAAACACGGCATTAGGTAATAAACAATCCTAATAAAATCAGGAAAAATATGCAATACGTTTTTTTTTTGTTTTGTTTTGTTTTGTTTTTTTTATTGGAAAAAAAGTAACGTAATAATCATTTTGTCTTATAATAGGACAGACACATGCATCAAAGTTAACTGTGAGTATTAGTCAGTTTATATTTTCCTCATTTTATCATGTCGATTGTTGATGTAAGAATTATAGAGACACTCGGTTTAATCTTCCTCTATTTAGACGAGTATATGTAGCAGCAATCTCTCTCTCTGTCCCTTTTTTTTTTTTTCCACGCAGCTGACCAATCAGGGACCCGTGTCATATGCTGGAGGAGGGATTGTTAAGGATGTGAAGAATAAAGCCGTCCTCTGTAAACCTCTCACCATGACTAAAGCCACGTACTGCAAACCTCATATGCAGAGCAAACCGCTCCAAACAGGTAGATCGAGCATAGCACCCCGTACACGTGTTCATTACAGACAGACTAACACGCATTCGGTTTTCTGTCTCTACAGAAGAAGATGGCTTGGAGGGCTTGGTGAAGGAGTATGTCCCTGTTCCAATTCCTGTTCCTGTTTACGTTCCCGTACCCATGAATCTCTATGCTCAGGCCACACCCACCTCTGTTGCAATACCTGTACCTGTAAGAGCTTCCCTGTCAATTATTGAGATTCCCAGAAATGCTATTGAACGGTTTAATATCATAGTTATTTTTACTGCTGATGAGATATACATACACTACCGGTCAAAAGTTTAGGCACACTCATTCTTTATTTTAATTTTTTTCCCACATTTTAAAATAATAATAATAATAATAATAATAATAATAATAATAATAGTCATCAAAACTCTGGAGTAACACAAATGGAACTATGGGAATTATGTTGTGATAAATAAATCAAAATAATTTAATTTAGCATCTTCAAAGTAGACGCCCTTTTCACCTAGAGTTTCCAGAAATGTATTCTTGGCATTTTCTCGACCGATCTCTTGAGGAATTTCCCTGAGATGATTTTTTTAAACAGTATTAAAGGAGTTCCCACCTACACTGGGCTCTTATAAGCTGCTTTTTGGAATATTTCGTTCCCAGTAATCCGTTTAAACAAATATAATTTTTTTTTTTTTTTTGTAAATAAATTGTTCGTTTTCTAACGAAAGAAATGAATATGTTCACCAATTTCAAACATTTAATCATACACCTTCAGATCAAAAGCTTTTTAAGATCATGAGAAACATTTCACTCGCGTGTCCACAAACTTTTGACCGGTAGTTTTCACCGTGAACGTACGATGACGTTCCAGCTTGAACTCTTGTTCGGTTCTGCCGTTCTCAGGTCCCTGTGCCAGTGTTTCTGCCCACCACGCTGCAGAGTGCTGAGCATATTGTGAAGACCATAGATGAGCTCAAAGCCAAGGTTCCCACTGATCCTCTCGAAGCTGATCTGATAGCTATGGCTGAAATGATTGCAGAGGAGGATAAGAAACCTGACTGCTTAGGTGTGAAGCTTTTCCTGGAAACCACTTTCGTTGTGTTTCTGCCTTGATGGAGCTTAAAACTGGCTGTGAGATCATTCAGAATAGGGATGCACTAATGGGGGGTGGGAGGGATCACATCATGTAAGTGACATAGTTAGGCTTGTCTTCACGCATACGTCCACCAGGCTCATTTTTATATCAGTGACTGGTGTTTTTCCACAGTGCTGAATTAGTATTTTGTGCGTCTTACCATTATAATCCTGCTTAACTTAACAAAAAACTCAGCAGCTGGTTTTTCGTTTTAGGGACAAGAATTTTCATTCACATGCATTTAAAGATGTGAGAGAATGTTACAGGTTTGCATTCTTCTTCCATTGCTCTAAATGCCACTTCTTCTATCCGTATGCCGTATGGCTGCATCCACCACCACTGTAGTGTAGTCATGACAGGCTCTACATGCCCTGATACGTACCGTTTGTTGATGATGCATTTGAAAAACACAGCAATTTGGATATCTCATTCCCCCCCCCCCACCCCACCCCACCACCACCACACCCCCGTAACCCAGATACGTGATGCCATGGCTCGAATAATAAATACACAGAACTTAAATTTGTGAAGAGACATGGCTTTCCGCAGTTTGAGGTAGTGTATTTTACATTTATCTGTTTTAGATATCAAATGTGAAAAGGACAGTGAAGTGGTTAAAAGGGAGAGAGTAAATAGCATCAGTGGTGGTAGCAGTTCAGACGAGGAGGAAGGCGAGGAGGAAGACAAGTATGAACCCGACCTGGACCTGGAAAAAGATCTTCCTCAAGGTACCAAAACTATTAAACACTGACATTGTGTAAATGTTAGGTAACATACTCAAGCTAGTGTCGTCATAGCTAATGTTCACCGTGACGCATGTAATATATAGAGAACTGTAGAGTCTAGTAGCTTGGATTAAAATTCTCCTTCGACTATTAGCGGGTTTTTCACTGTTAGTCGGGCTGAGAAAAGTGCTGTGACCTTTACACACACACACACACACATTTATTTAGTTATTTATCATTTAAAAAGACACACAGAAGTAATTCGGAGGTATAATTCTCCTCAGCTTCAGAGCCTGTGCCCGTCTTGGAAGGGATCGACACAGAGATGGGTTTCACATTGCCGCCCGTCCTCACTGAGGAGCGAGAGGAGACGTCCTGGACCCGAACCAGGAGGAAGGTACTTACCCACACGCACATCGTGAGATATTTTTTTTTTTTTTTACGCAAGTGTGTGTCCAGTGATTATAAACACTATGCTGTTCACATTCTGATGTACAGTGATCGCTGATGTTTTATTCTGAGGACGTTCAGACGATTAGTATCTACGAATCGTATGCAATTTATTTCGAAGTCGTCATCCTTAGCACTCATGGTTTATCGTCACGTTAATTACGACGTAGGGCATCAAGAGACCACGGGCCGCGGAAGAGGAGATTTCTACAGCGTCGTCTTCGTCAGCAGAGCCTTTCGCAGCAGACGCCTCTTTCCCCCTGAGCTCCAGGTATGGCCTGAACGCCTGGAGGAGATGGATCGCATCATCAGCTGCACAGTCCAGTGACGTAAAAGAGAAAGGCGCTTGCGAGCAAGGTGAGAAGGCGTTCGCCAGCCGGTGACGAGCGAGTCGTTTGAGTCAGTATGCTCAACGTGTCCGATGATTATAACATAACTGCTGTTCACATCCTGAAACATCTGGTGTTGATCATTTGATGTTATGAGGACACGAGCTTTTTATTGTAAGAAATGGCGCTAATGTTCATGAAAGGCTAGAGAGGAGCGTTGTAGAAAAATACAGTAGGGATGCAGTGATGCGCTGAGAATCATCCTTGCTGATAAACCTGGATATATCAATGATGTACAGCCAAGAGATGTTTTGCTTCCTCGTTGTTTTATAACCACACGTGACGTATTGATGATCACATGAGGAATATGTTGGAAATTTGTTCTAGGCCGTCATGTCACATACTAGTATTACTTTAAGGAAATCGTTTACTTTAAACTACAGATTTGTACAATTTTCGAACTCCGTCTTGTCTGGTGGAAACCTGCTTTTATAAAATGGTTTGTGCTGCATTCTTCCACCACCGCATGCATTACTCTCACGGTTGTGGAGCGTGAATTATTGCTACGACAGGATTGTCAGGGTGACTACAGCTCAGGAACATCGTAGTGTTTAATGTTTTGTTTTTTGTTTTGGCTCCCCCCCCCCCCCCCCTTCTGACTCAATGATTTGTAATTAAATTATCTTAATGTTCAATTATACTTCAGTTTCATTTCCGTCCAACATAAGTGAGTAGATTATAAACTCAGCAAAAAAAAAAAAGGAAATGTCCCTTTTTCAGGAAACTGTATTTGTGTATTTTAAAGATCATTTTGTAAAATCCAAATAATCTTTAGAGATCTTTATCGGAAAGGGTTTAAACGATATTTTTCATGCTTGCTCAATGAACCATGAATAAATATTGCACATGCACCTGTGGAACAGTCCTTAAGACACTAACAGTTTACAGACGCTAGCCAATTAAGGTCACAGATACAAATAGTTAGGACACTAAAGAGACCTTTCTACTTACCCTGAAAAACACCAGAAGAAAGATGTCTAGGGTTCCTGCTCACCTGCGTGAACATGCCATAGACCTGCTGCAGGGAGGCATGAGGACTGCAGATGTGGCCAGAGCAATAAACTGTAATGTCTGTAATCTAAGACGGTGCTACAGGGAGACAGGAAGGACAGCTGATCGTCCTCGCAGTGGAAAATTACATGTAAGCGTGTGTCCCCCCCCAGACGTGATGGAGAACTTGTAAATGCCTTGGTGGAAGAGTGGAGGAACATCTCACAGCAAGAACTGACCAATCTGGTGCAGTCCATGAGGATGAGATGCTCTGTAGTACTTAAAGCAGCTGGAGGCAACACCACATACTGACTGTTACTTTTAATATTGACCCCCCTATTGTTCAGAGACTTGTTGAATCTTTTTATGTTAATACAAATATTTACACATGTTAAGTTTTTTTTGGCTGAGTTTATACTGACATCTTTACTTTTTCTTCTTTTTTTTTTTTTTTGTCCGTATCCAGTGACTCCACCTCGGTTGAAAGGCAGTCTTATTTCTCTGGGTGCAGCAGATCTGAGCAAGGCTCTGTCTCAGTTCGTCAGAGAGGTGCGTCGGCCCAACGGTGAGCGCTATGCTCCAGACAGCATTCTCTACCTTTGCCTCAGCATACAGAAGGTATGTGTGACCGCTTCATATATACGTGTAGCTTATGTGCCATTGCAGTTTGGTGGGTTTATTTGGATTTTCTTTAAGCCTTTTGGTTTGGGATTTTATACGCTGCAGAATCGGGAGACTTGTGCAGTGTGTACACACAGGCTTGCGTTTCTTTGGAACTTTTTGAGAATCTAGATACATTGCTCGATGTATTTTTGCTCGTTTTGGGACAATCTGACACGTGCTGTTTTTAGGCGTCGCGTCAGAAGTTACTCCCTAATACAGTCACCGTGCTCTCACCGTTATTCTTCCTGACATTCTGTTGGTTTACTTGAAGTATTTGCAGGAAAAAGGAAGGACAGATGACCTGTTTAATGACTCCTGCTACAGTGTGTTTGAGGAGGAGCTTAACAAGGTTCTCAAAGGCTGGCAGCCCAGCGTTCTTCCTGATGGTAATACTCTTCCGTCCTTGTCACTTTACGCTGCTGTTCAATCAAGTGTCCGATGATTAGAACCACTGCTGTTCACATCCTGAACTAAAGATGTTGACTCACAACTAATGAGGACATTTTGAAGTTAATATTTAAAAGAGGCGGCTTGTAAAATTTTGTTTTTCCCTTATTATTATCATTATTATTATTACTACTTTTTATATGCCTTATCAGAAATAAGTATAAGATACCATTTGCTCTGCATGTGTAGATGATGTATGTGGTGTTACTGTGTTCAGGCTCTCTGTGGGGTCGTGTCGAGGAGCCGTGTCTGTGGAGCAGCAGACAGCTAGGAGAACATTCCCCGTCGGTTCTCCTGCGCTCTCTCGTCTATCTCAACACAAAATACTTCGGCCTGCGCACTGTCGAGCAGCACATGCGCCTCTCGTTTGGTAACGTCTACGGGCCCAGCACTTCTAAACCTCACGATCACGACACCACTGTCTGTATTTGCATCCCCTCCATCTCACCGGATCAACACGGTAGGTTTCACTGCAGTCAGCTAACACAAGCATGAGATCACAAGGTTCCTGTAAATCGTCTAGTGATGGTGTGCCATTTCATTGCCCGTTATCAGTGATCGATCACCGTTTGCTGCATTTTTATTATATATGCGAAGTTCTCCATTGCGGTTCTCTTGAACGTTTTGAGCAAAGGTTTTGTTTTACAAATCCTTTTAAAGGAAAATCCAGTTGTTTTTAAACAGCGTCGATCGTTCGTGCACACACAGGCTTTAAGGTTAACGGTAAGATTCGGATTTATAGTGTACACGGGCCCAAGGATGACATTTTTTTTGAAGCGCTGTTTAGTGCTTGTCTTTTATTGGTCATGGATTCATCATGGATTAATTTTGTGCATTAATCCGATGTGAACAGAACCAACGGCAAGTAAGAGGAGGCGTAAAGACGCTAGTGACTCGAACTTTGATCAGAACGATGGTTCGGGAGGCTTCACTCACTGTCCTGTGAAGAAACACGAGTGCCGCTTGTATGAACTCTACTTGTCTAAGTGGTGAGTTTCTCCTCAATGTTTCTACATTTAAAAAAAAAAAAAAAAAAAAAAAGTAAATACCGTAAAGAGCAGTAAACAGTCGTAAATGAAACGGTCAATATTTGGTGTGACAGAAAAATTAAAAATTAAAAAAAATTAGTAGTGTCCGGTACAATTTTTGCAGTTTTGTAAGGAAATGAGCTGGAAGTGTTATTGAGTGTCTTGCAGAACCAGACACGGTTCTTCTGGAGACTTTTACTGTCGCACTCGCTTCTTATTTTTGTAGCAAAACCCAGCAGCCTTCATTGTGTCATTTATTTATTTATTTATTTATTTATTTATTTATTGGTCTGAAAAGTGTCTCTTAGTACTTAATCTGCTGCTTTCTTTACTGACATACAAACACTTTTTTCTGTAACGTTTCATTTTGGGCTGGAAAACTAATGTCTGTGTTTTGTACTGACTCGATAATGTAGAAGTCATAAAATAAAAATCTTTAACAGCGTTTGTATTGGGGGGGGGGGAGCTGCACAGTAATGTGATTGATTGATTTTTATTTATTACTATAATATAATATAATGCATGCATGCCAAATCATTCAAGTGAGAAAGTCAGAGTGAGAGATTACTGTGTGAGAAGGGGAAAGGTGCTGGGGGAGGGGGAAGTGGGGGGGGGGGATCCGCTCTATTGGTGTATTTTTTGTGTTTCAGCACTCTCCGGCATTAAAATGCGGAGAATGCGTAAAAGTTGCCAGGTCTGATGCAATTCTTTTAAATATTTACATAATATTTGTGCTCTACAGTTTGAATAGCTCTGGATTGTAGCGTGTGTGTGTATGTATATATGTGTGTATGTTTGTGTGTGTGTATATATATGTGTGTGTGTGTGTGTGTGTGTGTGTGTGTGTGTGTGTGTATATACACACACACACACACACACACACACACACACACACACACACACTCTCTGTAAAAGAAAAAAAACCGCGAATCAACAGTACGTCTAAGATGAATTTCCTGCTCACTTTTCCCAGCCCTGAGTCGGTGAGGCAGAGGACAGATTTCTTCTATGTGAAGCCAGAGGTTGCCTCAACACCAGACAGTCCTCTGTGGTTCACTTCAAGTCCTTTAGAAAAGCATGTGCTGGAGAGCCTACTAACTCAAGTCCTTCTGGTGAGGGATATCTACAGAGAGAGCGGCCATGAGGAGGAGGAGGAGGATGAGGAAATTTAGGAAAAGTGGAACTGAGGCCTTGTATGCCACCATAGCACCCTCTGCATTACATGTCACTTTCCCTTTAAACACACTGATCCCATTACAGTTATAAGCAAAGCAAATACTGTACGTCAGGACTTGAGGGGTTTAAGGCTTAATACTGATTTCTAAATCAGTGTTTCCAGAAGACTTGGTCTGATGATTGGTGCTTTACGTGAAAAGCAACCCACAGACTGCTGCTTTTTTTTTTTTTTTTTTTTTTTTTTTTTTGTATATTTTTTGTTGTTTTTCATTTGTTAGGAAATTGTGTGTATGTGATGTAGCATTACCTGCGATGCCCAGATTGGGCTGCTGTGGTCTGTAAATATTTCTGAATATATTGTTAGAGAGAGGTGTGAAGTAAGTGTGTGTGTGTGTGAGAAACAGAAAATACATTGAAATGCTATAGATAAATAAAATGAAAGAAATCAACACAAATCCAACAAGCCTTCTTAAGAGAAAATATTTATTTATTGCAGTTTGTGACGTGTTGGAGTCCTTAAGACAGGAGTGTGTGTGTGTGTGTGTGTACGTACGCTGTGCCATTTCTCTCACCTTCATTAAGAGCATTAAAGCCTGCTGTAGCCCTTGACCACCCATCTCTCTCTCTCTCTCTCTCTCTCTCTCTGTCTCTCTCTCTCTCTCTCTCTGGAGTTTGTGTGTTGGTTGGCTTGCAGAGCAGGCTTATTTGAAGCAGGCTTTTTGTTGGTATTAAACTTTTAGTGTGAAGCTATTCTTTTGAGCAATCAGTTCTCTAAACCATTTAATTTTTTTATCAATACCCAATGTGTATTGTATTTTTTTTTTTTTTGTTGTTGTTGTTTTGTTTTTGTTTTTTTTCTTCCCCAGCTTCCAACTTTAATGACGTTTGGATGTTTCTTTAATACGTTTGAAATAAACAAAGCACTTGACAAAAAGTGCGTTGTTGATTCCACAGTGGCATTTTGTTAATGGTAGAACGGAAAATTTGTACTGTACTCGGGCGGGGTTTGTGATTGAAAAGAATCTGTACATCTGCAAAGGATAGTTTTGATCATTAAAAACCCATTCTTATAGATGAAAGGAGGAAACAGCTTTATATGTTAAATTGTTTTATGTTGTCATTGTCTGTTTTTATAAATTCTATTTTTTTACCAACTAATTAAAAGTCATTTTCTTTATTTTACAAAGACGACCTTTTGGAATTTCACTGATTTAATGAGCCTCTTCGTGCAAAACGAATCCTTCGGCCAGTATATTTTCTCGAATGCTCAGTCACGTGTAGCTCAGCAATAAAAATATAAAGAAATACTTATGTATTATTGCAAATACTTATGTATTATTCTTGACCCCAGCCTTGTGCCCCAAGTCCCCTGGGATAGGCTCCAGGCTCCCCATCCACCCTGTGTAGGATAAGTGGTACAGAAGATGGATGGATGGATTATTCTAGATCAGTCATTAAGTACATCTGTTTTTCCTGTTACAGTAATGCTGCGTTCAACTCGAGATTGCAGCTCATAATTCCCAACCCCCAACCAGGAAAAGCCCAAGAGAACACCCCCTCAACTTGAAATTCCGTCTCGTCAGCTTAGTATACCCTTCTCAACTACGAGCGCTTTCCCAGTTTAGGGAGTGACGTCAAATCAGCATGGCTGAGCACAGCATCAGAGCTAAACAAAGGAGCACTTCTTACCTTTATGTTGTGTGTGTATATACAAGTATTGGCTTTGGATCAATCAACATTCACACTTATTTGCTTGTTGAATCTACAACTGTGACTATACAGATTGCTGTTTGAGGAGGGAAATATATCACATCACATTTAACTGTCTAGCTTGTAGCTTACAAAAAGCAAACAGTTTGTTTTTAATTAAAGAAAAGGTATGTAAATTAGAGTACTATTGCTCAGTTTATGGAGGGTATATCTTTGTGACCAACAGTACAGACTTAGTTGATGCAGTCTTGGATAATTTTATCCTGAAAGATTTGGGTGTCATGGATAGAAGTTCTGAATATGATGGGATGGCTATGACATGTGGTATCCCTCAAGGATCATTTCTTGGGCCACGTTTATTCATTTGGCATTAGGCTAAATACGCCAAGATAACAAAATTGCATATCATAATTCTGCTGGTGACCTACATGATATGGCCAAAAGTATGTGGACGTCTGATCATCGCATCCATATGGGCTTGTTGAATTGATAGGGAACTGGTCCACCCTTTGGTGTTATAATTACCTCCGCTCTTCTGGGAAGGTTTTCCACTAGAGTTTGGGACACATCCGTGGGGATTTGTGCTCATTCAGCTACAAGTGTGTTCATGAGGCTGGGTACGAATGTCACGTGCGGAGGCCTGGCCGGTCATGCAGTCAGAGTTCCGAGTCACCGATCTTCAATATCAGTCTTGGTAAACCATGTCTTTATGGACCGTGCTTTGTGCACTGCGGCTTTGTCATGCTGTAACAGGTTTTGGCCCCTTAGTTCCAGCGAAGGGAACTGTAAGGGTACAGCACACAAGGACATCCTATACAATTGTGTCCTTCAACTGTGGCAATAGTTTGGGGAAGGCCCACACATGGATGTGATAGTCAGGTGTCCACATACTTTTGGTCATCTGTGTCAATATTTGAAGCACATAAAAAAAAATTGTAAACTTTTCAATTAAATAAGGGCAAAAGAGAGATTGTTTTGTGATTTAAAATCTAAAAATCTTGTCAGTTTAATAGATTCAGATCTTGCCTTCACTAGCCATATCAAAACAGTCACTGATCAGCCTTCTAACATCTTAAAAACCTAGCCAGAGTCAAAAGTTTAGTGTCCCAGCAAGACCTAGAGAAACTAACCCACGCTTTCATCTCCACCAAAGTAGAATTCCGTGACAGTCTTTTAAGTGGACTTCCCAGTTAAATAGCTACAACTCATGTCAAGATAGTTTTAACATGGACAAAGAGAACAGAGCACATCACTCCAGTTTCTAAAATCTTTACGCGAACTACTACAGAATAGATTTTAAACTGCTGCATTTAGTCTATAAATCACTAAACACATTGGCTTGGTGGTTAGCATATTTACCTCACGCCTCCAGGGTTGGGGGTCCGAATCCCGCCTCCGCCCAGTGTGTGTGAGGCGTTTGCATGTTCTCCCAGTTTTTTTTTCCGGGTACTCATGTTTCTTCCCCGAGTCCAAAGACATGCGTTGTAGGCTGATTGGCATTTCCAAATTGTCCGTAGTGTGTGAACGTGTGCGGTTGTGCCCTGCTGGCACCCTATCCAGGGTGTCCCACACCCTGTGCCCTAAGCTCCTTAGGATAGGCTCCAGGCTCCGGCACGACACTGTGTAGGACAAGCAGTACAGAAAATGGATGGATGGATGGATTTTCTTATCTTTTTCTTTTCTTTTCTGTTGAATGACCTTGATGTATGAAATGTGCTATACAAATAACCTTAACTGGCCTTGTCTTGTCTCGGCATAACGTTCATATAACGTTAACATGGTCATCAGTACGATTCCACATTTAACCACCCCAGACTTCTTCATGGATATCTGATGAGATCCTGGAGGTTTATTTAGTTTCATTTCTAGTGGAAATATCATACAGATTATATCTTTGGCAACATTATTACAATAGGAAGAGTGGTTAATATTGTGTACAGCTTGTGCTATAACTGATGAACAACAGAAGCACTGATGCCGAGCTAATCGCTCTTACTGCAGTCTGATTTATGCAAGAATGCATCACACTCGTCGATATAATTGTACTGATCAAACAGTGATTTATTTATTTTATATCCATGTCCCTCTAAAATTAATTCCTGGCTCCGCCACTGCCAGAAACAGCATGATTGACTTGCATCGTACTCCCTGTGTAACCTACTGCACGTGTAGTGCATCAGTAAATGTTCAGTAATCTTTAAACCAGTAAGTAATGTTTATATTGCCGTCAATGTGCAGTGTTCGCCCGACCTCTCTGGTTACCTTTGTGGTGTTATGTGTTGCTTGTGTTATTTATAGATGCTCATGGAATGCTGAAGAGTGTGTGAAGAAGGAGCAGGAGGTGTGGAAATGCTTGTGCTGGCAAGTGACCTTGATGTGTTGACTTTTGAGACTTTCTGTTCACTAAAAAGACAATCCTTGAGGATTTTGGGGGGTTTATTTTGGTACATTTTAGGTACCTTGCTATACATTTGCAAACTGTAGAACTCATTCACCAAATGAAATCTCAGTTCTTTATTATCTCTACATCTCGACTGCTGATTTGGTCTCCTCCCAGCCTGTAGTCCAAAACAAGTCTAATTTGGGACTGTAATATCTGACGTCTGGACTGCTCATGGTAACCCTGAGGAGTAGCTGGATTCTGGTCTATGTGGAAACAGAGTGCTAGTGTGAGATCCCATCACACAGCTCCAGTACATTCACAACACTACACAGAATGGACACGTGTCCAAGTTTCAACATCAAAATGGAAACTTCAAGGTTCAGTCATATGCACTGCAGCTTGTAAGTATTTGGACAGTGACCGGTTATGCTGTGTTTTACTCCAAAATTGACTTTTAGAAGAAACTAGCAATGACGTTAAAGTGCTGGGTGTCAGATTGTTGAACAAATTGTTTTCCCAGCCTTGTCTTTAGTACGTGTTAGACATGCTTACATGTTTTTGACCTTAAAAAAAAGCTCCCAAGTCGTTGGTGATTTTGCGCATTTGAAACCTTGACGTGGAGTACTAATATCCTCACTTACCTTGTTTCATTTTACATGCAGTGTGCTGTGGTAGAAAGCCAAACCAATCAAACAGACTGGAAACTATGTTTCCAATGAGGCTACGCACGTCTATGGAGAAGGATGACCACAGGGGGGAGCTCTTTACTGGATGTGTGTGGACATTCAGGGGTGGGACTGGGATGGAATAGTGATATTAAATTCATTAATATATAACATCCTTTAATAACTACCCACCATACCTGTGCAAAGGTCTGGAGTCGCTGCTGTCCTTTCTCTCTGTGAGAGACCCACAGTGTCCGAGTGCAGGTTTTGTCTTCGTTGTGGAGACAGTATAAGAAAGCTGAATGATTATGTTGGGACAGTAGTACGCTGTACTGTTTAGGAACACTTTTGCATGACATGTCTTACATGTCGTTTTGAAGAGACAGCTTTTTGCTTTCTTTTCCTGTGTGTTAAAGTTGGCCAGACTTCAATACCTTCTATTGATCGAAAACCAAAACGAGCACACAGCCAGGTTAGCAAGAGGGCGGGTGGGTGGGTGGGTGGGGTGTAAAAACATTTTTTCACCCTTGTGGGTTTTTTTTGTTTGGGCTCAATCCCCAAACCTTTCATGGTACATAAAGAAAGTGCCGCTCTCAGCAGGGTCAACTGGGATCAAGCCATGGCAGAGACAAGGGCTAGACTATAGGGGGCGATTAAGCCCGCTAATGTCTGATGAATCCTTTCAGAATCACATGATATGAACTAATGTCACCATTTAATTATAAAACAATAGAGAGTGTGGGTGAGGGAGGGGCGGATGCAGTGACCGTGTGTGTTCAGGGAGTAAAAGAGAGTTCAGCTACGCAGAACAGAGGGGGACCAGAATGGATGACAGCTGCATTTCTCACATTCTTTGTCGTTACAACACACTTAGTTTCTTTGTGGGTATAGGCACCGCTTCAACACGTAATATCATTTAACAGTGGAATGTATAGCACAAAAATTATTGTCCATTGCTATTTACGTAAGTACTTTTTTACTTGAGTAAAGTAGGATACGAAGCATGGTAGTGGGAGCAATTTCATTGAATGATACTACAGTCTTACTCCCTACATCACAGATCTGATCACAAATTGTGTGCGAATAGACAACAACAACAAAATGACATAACTTTGTCTGACTGCTGTTTCTGTACGGTTTACACATGGTAATTATACATAAGCCTTAGCAGCTGATATAATCCACCAAACCAAATAGCGTCCTGGTAGTAAACTTGCATTTCCCTCAAACTCTTTCTCTCACTGCTATGGCCCTTAGTAGTTCCATCCATCCATCCATCCATCTTCAATACCGCTTATCCTTTTCAGGGTTACGGGGAACCTGGAGCCTATCCCAGGGAGCATGGGGCACAAGGCGGGGTACACCCTGGACAGGGTGCCAATCCATCGCAGGGCACAATCACATACACACTCACTCACACATTCATACACTACGGACACTTTAGACATGCCAATCAGCCTACCATGCATGTCTTTGGACTGGGGGAGGAAACCGGAGTACCCGGAGGAAACCCCCGCAGCACGGGGAGAACATGCAAACTCCGCACACACAGGGCCACGGTGGGAATCGAACCCCCGACCCTGGAGGTGTGAGGCGAACGTGCTAACTACCCTTAGTAGTTGTTCATATGTAAAATACTAGACACAGGTCTAGGTTTGGATCTATTTTTTTCTACCAAAGGTTTATTTGTTTATTCATTTATTCATTCATCTTCAGTAACTTCTAGTTTCCTGACCAGGGTTCCAATGACACTAGGTAAGCGGCGAGAACCCTTACCCTTACCTACACCCTGGATGTGACACCAGTCTATCACAGGACATAGTGTGCGCACATACATTATGGTATTAATTCAATAATTATCTCCTATTATCTTTATTAAAGAAAGGCTAATATTAAACAGTGTATATAGCAACTAATGATCAAACTAACTCTCAAGCATTTTAGACCAGTACACATAATGGCTGTAATACATTGAAAAACTTCCCTGGAATAAACACAAGGAGGCTGAAGGGCTGGATTGAATTTGCTTGGTGATTAAATGCTATAAATAACTTCCTGTGTGTTTAACTCTTAGGACTGGAGCTACAAAGAGCCACATAGACACTTCTTTTCATAGCTATCACTACTAACAGACAGGCCATCGCATGACACACTGCAGCCACTGAATACAACACCCCCTACTTATCATCATCTATCCACAGCTCAGGTCCTCATCCCCCACCCGACCTTGATAACTCTGCTTCACTGTTCTCTTCCTGAATGACCTCTTTTTTTTTCAGAAGCCTCTTTTCCTTGGTGTTTCCAGTTTTCTTTTCTTTTCTTTTTTGGTTTCATATTCATATTGTTTAAATAGTCAGAAATCAAAATCTGAAGAGCTATGTTCAGGAGAGCCAACATTCATTACTGTTTACTGTGGACGTTGTTGTCTTAATCCATCACTCCTAAAATAACTGTGGGCTCGTGTTCTTTCCTAGGTGTCTAGACACTGACCATATGAAACATGGGAGAGGCTAGTACTTGTATTAAAAGGCAACATGTCACTGTAACACTAGAAGTAAAACACAAGCGGTAAATAATATAATAATCATATACAGGACTGTGCGAATGTCTTAGGGACATTCACATGCCTTCATAAATAATGATATTAGACCTTTGTACATGAAAAGAAAATACTACAAGGAGCAGTAAACAGTAACACACTAAATTAAGTCAATATTTCATGCGACAACACTTCAGTAAACATCAGTAGTGGTAAATATAGACATTTTTCTGTACCGTACAAGTCACAACATAAACATCTATAACAAATACAAATTTGTATAAAAAGGGGAATGTTGGACATTTGTGCAGTACTGTATATCTACACATATTCACAATTCCCTATATCATAGGGGTTTTTTTTTCTAGTGACAATTTGCAAAAGGTATTAGGCAAAAGACCTAAAGACTTCCATTCTTTCTTCCTGCAAAGAAAGAAACCTACAGTAGCTTATACAAGAGAGATGGTGGGCCTAATAAACCCCTGCTGGACAATATATTGGATGTACTCCAGGGCTATAAGTAGTGGGACAAGTTGCTTTATTTTTTGCTAAACACCTTTTAATGTAGCACTGTGGATATAATGGATATAATAAATTTTGATATAATAAAAAGTCTACACACCCCTGTTAAAACGGCAGGTTTTTGTGATGTAAAAAAACAAAACAAAAAACAAATGAAATGAAACCAAGATAAACCATGTCAGAACTGTTCCCACGCTCAATGTGAAATTACAACGTATAAAAATGAAGTGAAAAGCAATCAGAAACATTTTAGAGAAAAATAGGAAAAAATAAAAAAATTTACAATAACCTTTTTGAATAAGTGTGGCAAACCATGCGGCAAAATGTATTATTAAGGTCAATTCCAAAAGGTATGTTAAGTGCAAAATAAAAAAGCATGTCACCAAAAGAACACCATCCCCATGGTGAAGCATGGTGGTGGCAGCATAATGCTTTAGAGCTGCTTTTCTTCAGCCAGAACTGTGGAGGGAATCATGAATAGCTACAAATAGTCTGCTAGTAAGCTGAATATGAATAGGAATTTCGCCTTTCAGTACGACAGTCACACAAAGCATACATCCAAACCAACAAAGGAATGGTTTATCCAAAAGAAGATCAGTTTGTGAATAACCCTAGCCAGAGCCCAGACCTGAATCCAACTAAAAATCAGTGGGATGACCTGAAGCGAGCGGTGCACAGGAGATGCCTTCACAATGTGATAGATCTAGAATGTTTTTTTGCAAGAAAGAGCGGGAAAATATTGCCAAGTCACGATGTGCCATGCTGATTGACTCTTAATCGAAAAGACTGAGCGGTGTAGTAAAATCAGCTTTTTATTTTTCCTTTTTTTCCCCCTAAAAATGAGTTTTTCACTTTATTTGTATACTTTGCAATTTCACATTAAACGTGAGAAAAGATCTGGCATGATTTATCTTAGTTTCATTGTTTGTTTTTTTTATTTTCACAAAAACCTGCCATGTTAACATACCTGAACAAGTCCAGGACAATGTCCTGGAAAAGTGTCAATCATTATCAAAATCCAAAACGTTGAACATTTTCTTCAACTAAAATAATAGAATATGAAGCAACTGTGACATTGACCAGGTAAAGAAGGCATTAGTCCGAAAAGTAACCAAGAGGAACGAGTTCAGCTCAGATGGGAGAAGCTTTTCACCAGACCACTATAGCTCAGACACAAAGCTAGGCTTCATTTAAAATGTCTTGACCAACGTTGCCAAGAAGAATATACAGCAATCATAGTCAAGATGTAATAAGCTAATAAAAAATACCTTGCACCTTCAAATGTTAGTTATCAAATGGTAAAAATCCCAATGAAGTACATATGAGTCCAGATTGTAAGAGTATGAAATGAATTTAATTGAACACAGTTGAATGTTGTAACAGTTTTAAGCAAGTCTTCTGTCACAACAAATGCATGGAACTTGGGAAACAAGCGTGAGGTGTTTAGAGATTCTTCATAATCCACAATCCGGAATCTTCCCCCAAAACAGGTAATTCAACAAACTGGCTACTCTAAGTAATATGAACACAAAGAGAGACAAATAAGTAGTGACACTCAGTAATGCACGGAGTATGACTTTGTCAACATTAAATTCCTGTTTGTCAGATTGTATGAGGTTAAAACTATTGCTACTTGATTTCACTCGAATTGTTTGTTGGCACATGTGTGAAGAGCAAAGAGTGTGATAGTGATGTGTCATTTTTGCCTCCTTCCCAAGTCAATATCATGACCCTAACCCTCACGTCCCCTTGAGGAATTTAATGTCATGGATAGGTAAGTCTAACAAAGGTTGATGAGTGTCTGTTCTGTAGAAGCATGTATTCAAATGAGTGTTTTCATGACTATGGCTTCTGGTGTCATGTAGAGCTAATAAGGGAACTGGCGGTGGGGGATAATAAATATCTTTTGCAAATATACTCACATACAACTGCTTTTATTTCCAGCACATTTCTTAACATGTGTAAATATTTGTATTAACATAAAAAGATTCAACAACTGAGACATAAACTGAAGAAGTTTCACAGACATTTGAGGAACAGAAATGGAATAATGAGTCCCTGGACAAAAGGGGGGGGGTCAATATTAAAAGTAACAGTCAGTATGTGGTGTTGCCTCCAGCTGCTTTAAGTACTACAGAGCATCTCATCCTCATGGACTGCACCAGATTGGTCAGTTCTTGCTGTGAGATGTTCCTCCACTCTTCCACCAAGGCATTTACAAGTTCTCCATCACGTCTGGGGGGGGGACACACGCTTACATGTAATTTTCCACTGCGAGGACGATCAGCTGTCCTTCCTGTCTCCCTGTAGCACCGTCTTAGGCGTCTTACATTACAGACATTACAGTTTATTGCTCTGGACACATCTGCAGTCCTCATGCCTCCCTGCAGCAGGTCTATGGCATGTTCACGCAGGTGAGCAGGAACCCTAGACATCTTTCTTCTGGTGTTTTTCAGAGTCAGTAGAAAGGTCTCTTTAGTGTCCTAACTTATTGTAACTGTGACCTTAATTGACCTTAATTCCACAAGTGCATGTGCAATAATTGTTTACGGTTCATTGAACAAGCATGAAAAACATCGTTTAAACCCTTTCCAATAAAGATCTCTAAAAGCTTATTTGGATTTTACAAAATGATCTCTAAAATACAGTCTCCTGAAAAAGAGACGTTTCTTGTTTTTTCTTTTTTTTTTATATGCTTACTATATCCAACTGTGTGACTGCCAGCACTTAGTGCTTTTGAGCGCCTCTGTCTTGGTTCATCTCGCACTCTGTATGCACTGAAATGTTAGCTGATAGGTTCTATCTCCCCTTGGCAGTGTCGTTCTACTAGATCTGTTCTTCAAAGCTTTAACATGATCACTTAGCTACTTAAAAATAAATAAATAAATAAAAATCATCTCAAACATGAATTTTTATTGTACAAAAAAAGTTTATTTAGTAAGAGTTTTGTAAACAATTGAGGTAAATGAACATTTACATCAACATGTTTTATACAAAGTATATCACAAGGCACTTCTCTTAAGACAGCATTTAAACAGGCTGCTGTTCTGAGCGTATGTATGGGGTTAATTTCCCTGACCGCTCAGAGTAATCTTGCTCTGAACGAGATAATTCAATCATTCACACGATGAACGTTAAAGTAAAATGCTGCAGCTAAGTACATTACTGATTGAACTAAATGGAAATCGGTGGTAACCCTTGTAAAATTCTGATTGTAATACTGTACGTATCTATCGTTTCTGTGTGCCTTTCAGGCTAACAGTCTTAAAACCAAAGCGTGGTAAATCTATACCTGTAACCTACATGTTCTTTTTATATCACATTTGATGTCATTGTATTTGAGAAATACTGTCTTTAACACAATATTATTAAGACATTTTCCTTTAAGGATCCTTTTTCACTGAACAGCATGTTTTACTCGTATGTGCAAATCTTCATCTATTTACTAAAAATGTAAACTTTAAGGACCAAAAAAAAAAAAAAAAAAAAAAAAAGCAACACAGTGCTTTGTACATTAAAATAGGGAAAATAAATTACATACATGTGTAAATACTGTGTTTTAATAAAAAAAAGTTAAATGCTTTTAGTGCTATCACAAGCAAAAGTCTGAGCAGGCTTATAGGAGTAAGCCCATATTTCAATATTTTGCTGTTTATGTGTATTCATTTTAATCTACGTTCTAAAGGAAGTAAAGTTAGAGTTAGAGATTCGGTCCTTTAAGTGTTTAGGTGTTTTGCACTGGTTTTGTGTGATTCATAGGGATGACCCGTCTTTGTCAGGTTCATAACAAAGCGCTGAGCATTCCCCTGATTAAAACAGCTGCAGTAGTCACTAATGAGTAGGACCGCAAAAGTAACCCAAGACTCGTAGCATCTTCGATGCACTCAAAGCAAATACGTAATTTTTTCCCAATCACAAAATGACTACAGGAAAGTCTGGAATAAAAATATGAAACAATAAAGAATCTTTTTGTTTGTTTGTTTGTTTGTTTGTTTTTGTTATCAACTTTTTAAAATAGCATTTTGTCATGAATAAACTCAAAAGAAATGCAAAATGGCACATGTACCACTGTATTCACATGACAATCTACATTAAATGTATTAAAACTCTTCTATGTATTTGATGACAAACTGAAAGATATGTTAAACCTCTCCAAATCTAATCTAGAAGTCTAGCTTCAAATTTATAGATCAGAAAACTGTGCTCTCCTTCAGACAGAAAACTACATTTAACTGATATTGATTTTTGTTTTTTTTTTGGTTTTTTTTTGGGTTTTTTTTTGTCTCAATGTTCATAAAATGTTCCCATCTTAATTGCATGAGTCAAATGCAGAGGCAGATGCTGGCTCCAGGGGGATTCTTTTTACGAGATTATAAGCAGATCTGCTACTATAAAAGAGGGCTTAACAAATTTCAAAACAGAACATTAAACTGATACTGGACAGTTTTAAAACGAAATGCACGTCCTGTCCTCGATTTTTCACCCTGGATATGCAGTGATCTCAACGTATATATATATATATATATATATATATATATATATATATATATATATATATATATATATATATATATATATCTTCAGCAATAAGCCAGGACTGAATTATATATTAGTGTTAGTATTCATTAAGAATTTAGAAGAAATAAGCTGTTAATGAGTGAAACGTAGTTCTAGTATGTCAGTCCATGTTATCATACTGTAATACTCTATAATTGACAATATGTGTCATTATACACATGCAGGGAATAAGGGTGATTGCTGAATATCAATTACACTCTGGTATGCACATTCACAGACTGATATTTAGTTTCTTTCATCTACTGAAAATGTGGACCAGTACTGGATTTTATTGAATCAAAACTCTGAAAGAATGAAACAAAAGAAAAAGGCCATTCATAATACTGACAAGTAGCAACTGGATATTGCATTTTAAAAACAACTCTTTGTATGAAATATTTCATATAAAAGTGTTATATATATATAATGTATGTGTGTCTATATATACTTTGACATCGGCATGGTTGTTGGTGCCAGATGGGCTGGTTTGAGTATTTCAGAAACGGCCGATCTCCTGGGATTTTCACACACAACAGTCTCTAGAGTTTACACAGAGTGGTGTGAAAAACAAAAAACACCAAGTCTGTGGCAGTTATTCAGGCAGAAATGCCTTGTTGTTGGGAGTGGTCAGAGGAGAAACTGTTTGAAACAGGAAGGCTACAGTAACTGTAACAACCACTCTTTACAACCGTGTTGAGCAGAAAAGGATCTCAGAACTCTCAGCATGCCAACCTGGAGACAGGAAGTCTACAATAGCAGAGACAGTCTCTAGAGTTTACATAGAGATGGTGTGAAAAAAACAAGAAAAACAAATAAACAACAGGTATCTGAGACTACTGTGGGTGCAGCCTCACCAACATTTTTCAATCTTTAACTGTGTGGTTTAGGTGAACTTGTTCCACTGACAGGAGGAAACACAATGTGGTTGTCTGCTTCAAATCATTCTCCTCTGACCTCTCGCACCAACGAGGCATTTCTACCTGCAGAACTACCACCCAATGGATGTTTTTTTTTTTTTTTTGTTGTTATTCACACCATTCTATGTAAATCTGGAGACTCTTGCACATGAAAATCCCAGAAAATCAGCCATTTCTGAAATATTCAAGCCAGGCCACCTCGGAAGCCATGTTCCAAGTCACTGAGATCACATTTTTTCATCATTCTGATGTGAACACTCACTGAAGCTCTTACTCTCCTGCCACATGAGTGGATGATTGGATAATTATATTATCGAGCAGGTGTACATGTGTTCCTCTTAAAGTCCCCGTGAAGTACCTTGAAATGTTTAACATTTTTAAAAGTGTTGACGTAATTTTCACTGAAACAGGAAGACAGGGTGGGACATATTGCGTGGCCCCTCCCCGTTTATAATAGCCAATAATGTTTAGCTTACCTCACAGCCTGGGCTAAGCCGTACTTGACAGTTCGTACCGTGGATTTTTAGAATGTTGGGGGCGGGACACTTCAGATTTTAAAGAGCATTTGATTGGACAGACAATCTGATGAGAAGCCAAAGTGCAGAATGATGTCATCAAAATTGTTGATCCGTTTTGGTGGTAGAGAGAGACTGTCAATTTTGAATGCATATATCATCTAGATGCAAATTTTGTCATTGTTTTGGAGCACAATAGCTTAAAGATAACCTTAAGGCGAACATATTTATACTAAAAGCCACAAAACGTCCATTTTGATTTCATGGGGACTTTAAAGTGGTCGAGGTCCAATACTCTGAAATATTTTTAAACACCCAACATGTGAACTGAATAAGCTCTCTTTTGTCATATCACTGAACTGCCACGTTACATCAGACGCCATTCGAGTGTTATATGTCAGCACCACAACTCACTGATTGAACAGCTGTCGATGTTTTATGTTTTTTAATCTCCCTAGATAACATCCAGCAGCCTGACTCTCGTTTCTATTTCAACATTATGTTTTCGCATTTCCTAATGTGTAGATATTAAAATTGGAGCTGTGCAATGAAGGTTACTAGACAGCCAGATCATTGTGCCTTGCTCTTACACTGCTTGTCTTGCTTGCTCTGCTCATGCATCGGAGGTCAGTAAACGCGCTAGGTGGCTCGTGCATCTCCACCGTAGTGGTGACGTGACTCTCCTCTGGCTCCCACTTCCCACTACTCAAAATGCCACCACTTGAGCTGGGAATGCTGGTAGTGGGAGCAGCGTCTCTGAGGCGCTGCTCGTTATCACAGGAAGAGGCAGAGGAGGAGGAGGAAGTAGAGGGAGCGATGGCCTTCTTTTCCAGAGTTTGCTGTTCAGTGGCCAGATTGGCCCAGTTCTGCTCAGCAGCCAGCCTGTGATTGTTGCTACTGATGTAGAAAGAGTTTGGCTCCTCGTGCAGAGGATCAATCTTGAACTCTGTTGTTACAGGAACTGACCCAGTCTGCAAGAATGATGCGCTACCTGCTGCCAACTTGGTGTATTTGGGAGGATAGCTAAGGGTTGCAGGGTCAGTTCTGGAGGCAGCAGGAATGGCTCCTGTCTCCACCGGGTCAGTATGGGCCAGCAACTCTTGCTCAAGGATGTATCCGCTGGTAACACCCTGTTTGATTTTTTTCCATCCAAGGTGGTAAATCTCTAATAAATTCAGCAGAAGTGACACACAAGCCACCACAAGCATGAACACGATGAAGATGGTCTTCTCTGTGGGTCTGGACAGGAAGCAGTCCACAGTGTTGGGGCAGGGCCACCGTGCACACTTATAAAGTGGCCTGAGCTGGAAACCATAGAGAAAATGCTGACCTAAAATGAAACCCACCTCAAACAGAGTCTTGAAAATGATATTGAACACGTACGTACGTAACAGGGCACCCCTGATGCGGATTTTGCCGTGCTCATCTCTGATTGACGGTTTCTCCTTTTTCCCACCTCCTCTGCCACCCTCCCCATTCCTATACAGGAGTTCTTTCTCCTCCTGGTGTCCCTGTGCTTTTCGCAGCTCCTCCTCTTTCTCTTTACGCTTATCCTCCATACGGATGATGTGTAGTATGTGACCCAGGTAAATGAGTGTTGGAGTGGACACGAAGATGATCTGCAGCACCCAGTAACGGATGTGCGAAATGGGAAAGGCCTCATCGTAACAAACGTTTTCACAACCAGGCTGCTGCGTGTTACAGGTGAAGTCCGACTGTTCATCGCCCCAGACTTCCTCTGCCGCTGCTCCCAACACCAGGATCCTAAAGATGAAGAGGACAGTCAGCCAGACTTTGCCAATCACGGTCGAGTGTTCTTGTGCATTCTCCAACAGTCGCCCAAGAAAGCTCCAGTCACCCATGCTTCACGATTTCTAACCTGAAGAGAAAGTACAGTCTGGAGGGAACACGCCCAAGAAGAGAGGAAAAGGGTGAGGAAAGGGGAGAAAGCGAGATGGTCTTGTGTTAAAATATACACAGATAAACAAACATGAACATGAACTATGAACAGGATCTACCGAGCAACAGCTGCCCATTTAAACGGATCTGATTATACTAATATAACTAAAATACTTTGAATAATTTCAGCAAATTGGACTTACATAATCATTCCACACTAATTCACATAGCATTTCACATCTCTGCATAAAATGTGGTTCTGTTCAAGCAGTTGCTGTTTAGACAAACAAACAAAGATTAACAAGTCCAAAAGAATAGAGCTCTACTAGACTAGTATGTTACTGTCCTTAACTGTTAATGTCATAAAAAAAAAACGTTTCGAGCCGAGTCTGATACTGTATGCACTCTCTCGCTTTCTCTTGCACTCTTTCTCTCATTTCATTTATACACACATACACGCGCTCATATAGATATTATATCATCACACTCATACACACGGTGCGCTTCTCTCTCACCTGTTCGCTTCACTGCTCAGCAGGTATGTGCTGAGATCGACACTATAATGTTCGAAAACATGTGAGCGCACTGAGTGGACACTGCTGTGGAGAGCCATGAGGTACCCTCCTCCCAGAGTTATACAGTATGCACTAATAGAGCCAAGTACATTTAAAAGAATAATAGTGGAGATATAATTTAGGTAATAAGGATGGCATACCTAACTCTCACTTAACACCACTATTTTGTTCTGAAAACGAATACATGTGTATCACACGCCGTCTACACAGTCATCATTATCTGAAATTTATATTGTTGGGTTAAACAATATAATATACACTCAAAAATTGTTAGTACATACAAGAACACGTGGGGGAAAAACATTCAGTTGGTAAGATAAAAGTCACTTACTAGAATGATCTACTATAAAGGAAGGCAAATCTATCAGATAAGTTTTGCAGCTGATTACACCTGAAATAAAACGAGTACGAAGATTAAAAACTTATTTTACGGTTTGAAAAGTTTCGCTTAAACTTTTTTATTTACTTTTTTTTTTTTTTTTGCGCAATGTCAATATACACTGTATTTTGCCAAGCCCCTAAACAATTCTGTCTTCCTGTAATATTCTATGTTAATCATATAATATCTGTCCAGAAATCTTCCTAAAGCAGACATTTACAACTCTGATCTTGAGTATCTACAGTCCAGCATTATTAAGGGGTTGATAATGAAATAATAAGATCCAACTGATCAGTATTATTATTATTATTATTATTACTACTACTACTACTACTACTTAGTTATTAATTGCTAATGTATTTGGTCTTGTAAACTAGCAGAAATAAATTATTTAAAATATTTAAAGTAATATTTAATATTTAAAGAAATGTACGTATTTGGTTTCTCCACAAAATCATTTGGAGACAGTTTAATAATTAGCTGGTAACCGTTTGTTAAGTTATGGATACCTTCATACCAACTAATAATAATAATAATAATAATAATAATAATAATAATAATAATACCAAGAATTCAGTGGAAATCTTTTTTAACAGTATAGATGCGACAGCATGACAAAATGGCCTGTGCTAGATTTCCTTTTGTTCCTGTCCTGTATGGCCCTAACAAAAACAGTTCTTGTTTAAAACGTTTCTATAGGGTTATTTAATCATCAGTGACCTTCCACTAAACTGAAGAAGAAAACCTGTAGGCCACAGACTTGAAATTATTCACAATGCGACATGGGTCTTGGCTTAAGCATACCTTAGACTGGAGATGCCAAGTAGAGCTGCAGAAAGTCACTGATGCTGTATCATTAGACTGAGCAGATGCCCTCCCCTTTCCCCCTCCAACCCCAACCCCAAATTGCAAACCCAGCTTACCAAACTGATTTGAAATGAGTCGGTCAGTTCATTCTTGCACACACTGGTTTTTTTTTTTCTTTTTTTTTTTTCAAGCGTGGACTCGAGGCCAGATGTAAGAGGAATCAGCTAGTGTTTAGTGAAAAGTCGGGTGAGGAGTCGGTGATTGGTGAAGCGCGGCTGAGTCCTGCTGCAGGCCATCGCGCCTCTCTCCTCTCTCACTGCGCCCCAGGACGTGTGAAGACGCGAACCATGAGCTCCGATGCGCGCGACCACGCCCCTCTAAACACACGCGCACGCGCACACACACACACACACACACACACGCACCTGCCCGCTCTCGAGCAAAATTAAACCTAAACTCTCTTAAGCCTCTTCAGTGCACTTTAGGTGTTAAAAGTGATCATAAATAGACTTAACAATTGAATTACAGTATATTTATTTATTCAATAAAAAAAAACGGGTCACAATAATTACCCATCCAACTAAGTGCCTTTCCCAACATAACTTGAAGGACATCGCCCTCCATTGGTTTTCTGAGGAGTTAACAGAGAGCAGGTTTATCAACTCAGTGTAAACAATTGACCCCCCCTTTAACAAACCAAGTTGTAACTGCTTTGTTAAAATGTAGCCTATAAAATGTAGCCTAATTAGCCTATAGGCTAATAATATTTGAAATATTTCAAGTTATGATGGAACGCAACAGCTGGTGAATTTAAAACAACTGTATGGGATGTATTTGTTTGTTTTTGTTTGTTTGTTTGTTTAATGCATGTAAAATAATAGTTCCTTTTCAGTGCAAAGTTTTGCTATACATAATGTTTTTTGGTTTTTTTTAAATCATACATTATAAATAGGCTTAATGTAAATGAATGTGTTTTAAACATAAATGTAAATATGTTAAATTTAAATAAATATAAATCAACATGATGAATATAAGTGCTAAATAGGTATATGCCTAAACGTTAATGTTAAATATATTAAATGTCAATGTAAAATATAACCCAATGTTAACGTTCAATGTTAAAACCAAATGATAAATGTAAAACTAAATGTTTAAATGTATCTTTTATATGCTAATTTCCCTGGCCTGACTGAATTTTGTGTGGTTGGAGGAAAAGAGTGCTGGTTATATATGGGTCGTAGTTCAAATATTTATGTATGTATGTATGTATGTATGTATGTATTTATTTATTTATGTCTGGGTAAAAATAGTCCGCTGCCGCAAAGATCGTGCTTTAAAGGAAATAACTGGAGTCAAATAACATTTATTCCTGCAAACACACAGTGCTATGGCAGTCATGGGCCTAGTTACAATATACACAGAACCATGTGTGTTATTGAAATAACAGAACTATTTGTGTTCTGATTCAGGACGAACGTTTGAGACAGTGATCCTCTCATCAGCTGGAGGCTACAGCCTGGAGATTGCTGAGGGTGGTGCTGCTTGAGGTACCATGAAAATGGTTTTGGACCTCAATTCCACATGGACATTCTCGCTGTGGTTGCTGGGACTACGGTTGCTGCGATGGCCTTGGGACTACAATTAGGCTACCACATACAATTTTGCATTCAGGTCTCCTTTAGTGAACAGTGGACTAATTCAAGAAACAGACTTCATGTAAAAACCATAATGAACTTTCTTTTACTTTCACACTATCCGTTGTGACCCAGATGAGGACGGGTTCGCTTCTGAGTCTGGTTCCTCTCAAGATTTCTTTCTCATATCATCTTAGGGAGTTTTTCCTCACCACCGTCACCACCGGCTCGCTCAATAGGGATAAATTCACACACTTAAAATCTCTATCCTGGGTTTATATGTTTCTGTAAAGCTGCTTTGAGACAATGTCCATTGTTAAAAGCGCTATACAAATAAAATTGAATTGAGTTGAATTGATGCCATCAGTAAACTTTAAACTGTTGTTTTATATCTAAACTTATCAGAATGGCCTCAAAAGTTAAACCAAAAAGCGTAAGAAATGCATATTAAATTTTTTGCTTGGTCAGTATTCAGCCCGGGGCCTGTACCATGAAGCCAGGGCCGGATGTTCATCGCCAGGGGCGGACTTTACCAATAGACAAAGGTCCGCAATAGCCTGGGGCCCCGAGCTACCAAGGGCCCCCAAAACGCTGCATAAACTTATGGTAAAGAAAGTTTTATTTTTACTTTTCACTAATTGATGTTTTTTCTTCTTCGTAAAATCCATACACTAAAATGTCATCAGAATGCTTACTTCATGAGTGGCGTGTTGTGGGCCGGGTGTGTTGGTCCGCTCTGGGCCAGAAAGTCCAGGGCCACTTTTTGGTCCCAGTCCACCCCTGATTATTGCTATTAATGCTAAATAACACATGCTGAAAATTTAAATATCGATGTTAAAACACTGAAATGAGGGCCCCCAAATCACTAAATCCGCCCCTGTTCATCGCAACTTAGTACCTACTAATAGTAACTTACTTAATAGTAACTTCCTCTCCATGGCTGACCTGCTCCGGGACAGGTGATGTTCTGGGTAACTCAAACCCAACTTGGACCAATCAGCTGAGAGCAAAGTGACATATTAATGACGCAACTAATTCAACTCCTCAGCGCAAACTGTAAGAAGATCACCTTCGCAGAGAAACATTTAGGCCTAATTAAAACAATTTACATTTATATTAAATGAAATTAGGCTACATGAAAGAGTTTTCAATCCGTTTATTCTCATTGTGAGAATATAGGCTCAAAAGTAAACTTCAGTACGCATTTACACAATCAGTAATGTTCCCGAGCTTTGGCAGCCGCAACGGTGTGGCCTCTTGCGGATAGTGTAGGTTTAAATTCCTCATATTTATTTCTACAAAATAATTTCTTGATTTTCAACCAGAAGTATGCACGTCTGCTTTTTTTTTCTCATGTTGAACGCTATTGGCTGTTCGGTGGTGACGTCACGCATTTACATGCACGCGCTCGTGGACTAATCACAGCCTAAGGATCGAAGCCTTGAGAAGAGTTGAGAGAGTGTGTTGATAATCAGCGTCATGCTACCAATAAAGCCTGATTGGATTGGTTTGGTTTTGTCAACTCGAAGAAAGAATAAATAAATAAATAAACAAATAAATAAATAAACAATTTCCCCTTCAACAATTATCTCCCGGAATTATTTTTTTTCCATTCCGTGAGACTCCACCAGAGAGTTTTGTACTATTGCCGATTGTAATAGAGCTAAAAACAAAACAAAACATAAGAAAAACCCACAATCCGATCTCATGCGAAATTCTAAGAAAATCTACCATACATTAAACCCCATGTGATACCACACATCCAGCATGTAAGCATTTCTTTATTTATGCATTCATTATAGGCTACACGGATCTGTGCAGTTCTTTTATATAAATCATAACAATTGTGCTTATATAATTGTACAAAAGTAGGCAAAAATGTACAAATGCCTCTCATGTTAAAAAAAAAAAAAAGAAGCTGTCCAACCATACAAGACACGACAGGATGAGCTACAGGTTCTGAATAAGGTTCCTTATGCTCTACAGTCCTAAAGGTCTACTGCCCTAAAGTTCTGATTGTCCCTGAATCCAAACACACTGAATCCAACTAATGAAGGACTTAAGAAGTAGTTCATGAGCTAGATCAGGTGTTTTGAGGACAGAGCAAACACCACAGTCCAGTGATCCTCCAGGACCAGGGGTGAGATACCTTACCATATCCTATCCAATATCCTATCCAACTCTATTATCTGATTGTGGTTAGAACTGGAGCACAAAAACTCGAAAGACATTTTATAACATAATGTAGCCGCATTCCTTAACTAAGGCAAGGTGTAAACACATAGAGCTATTGGCAAATTTTACTCTTGTAAGTTAACAAATAAATGCAGTTTCTCATATTACAGAAGAGTACACATTTACCCAATCATTTACTCACAATCATTTATTATTATTATTATTATTATTATTATTATTATTATTATATATAAATGTGTATACAGAAATAAAACTCACAATCATTACCTGCACCATTGCAGATTAAACCATAACATAAAGTCATGCAGGCTATAATTTGGTGCCAATATGAGACATCTACTCAAGTTCATGTTTATCAACCAAGCATGACAATTAATTAAAACAACAACAACAACAACAACACTGTATTCAAAGTTAAAATGCAAGCAAAAAAGAGACTAAGCTCTCATAACGGACCCTTTGCAAATAAGGCATGAAATCACTGCCTATCATCCTACAAAGGTTCAGCTGCCTGCCAAAAAGACTGAACTGGTAAGAATACCTTAAAATGTAGATATGAAACAAAATAAAAGGAAGTTCAACAACAGAGGCAACCTAACTTTATTTGCATTTGGTTAACCACTAGGTGTCATTGATTTCTCCCCAAATGAGAACACAGGTGTGGAATGTGGACAAGAAGGCCACACTTTAAACAGTGAATGTTCATGACCTAGTGCCTTGTGCTTTTATTTCAGCAGAAGGGAACAGAACACTACTGAAGTAGTAAAATAGCATTAATGCTCTTTTTCTTTTCTTTTTTTAATGTTTGTAATGTTCATTCAAGGGGAAAATAATTCACGTTCAACTCTACAAAAATAAAACAAACACTGGACCTTTTATATAGACTTGCTATTACTGGAATCAGAGACTGATGAAAGCAACATCTCATTCTTTTTGTTTTGCAACAGAGCCCCATCTTTAGACATTTCTGATGAGTGGCTATACGAGTGCCTCCTCTTGGTTCTAGCTAAGCATCTCATCAATGCTTTAACGATCAAATAGACCAGCTCGGCGACATTGAGAACAATGCACAAAGCTGAAGATCCAACCATAAAAATGGTGAAAACTGTCTTCTCTGTTGGACGTGAGATGAAACAGTCGACTTTATTCGGACAAGGCCACTGTTCACACTTGACGAGACGTGGCATCTGGAAGCCATCATAGACAAAGTAGAGGGCGTACATGAAGCCAGCTTCGAAAAGGAGCCTGAAGAACAGGCTAGAAGTGTAGGTCCACCACAGTGGGCCTGTAATGGGCAAGCGTCTATTCTTCAGACTCTCCAAGTCTTCCTCCTTCGCTTTGTCACCCTTGCATGCAATGAGTTCTTTCTTGACGCCACGCTTCCGATATGCCACGTGCATGGCCACCAGTAGAGCCGGGGTGGAAACGAAGATCAGCTGCAGGCACCAGAGACGGATGTGAGAGACTGGGAAGAAGTGGTCGTAGCAGACATTTTTGCAACCTGGCTGCTGTGTGTTGCAAGTAAAGTCTGATTGCTCGTCTCCCCAGACGCTCTCGGCGGCCAGCACCAGGATAGTGATGCGGAAAATGAAAAGAACTGAGAGCCAGATCTTTCCCAGACTAGTGGAGTGTTTGTTCACACCTCCTAGCTGGCTATATAGTGCTGCCCAACTCATCTTGCTTGCTGCTGATCACTAACCCTGCAGGCAAAAAATAAAAATGTCAAATAGGCACCACTGTGTGACACCCTCCCCTTCTTTCGCAGGAACTTGCAGACCGCAGTTACAAAATTTCTTACACCACTTTTACAGTGACTGGCTAATTGCCTAAAGGTGCATTAATTGTATGTATAACGTGTACACACATTACATTTGTGAAATGGTGTTTTATTTTTTTGTCATCAAGTCGTTTTATGCTGTTTCACTTGAAAAAAAGAGAAAATGCCGAACAGCATTTCTCAGGCATGGGACAGACAGACGGAAGCTGTTCAAACTGAGGAAAGATGAATTTTAATGATATCATTTACATATATGATACTACAAAATACAATCATACATATATACATATACATACACACACACACTAATATATATATATATATATATATATATATATATATATATATATATATATATATATATACACACACACACACACACACACACACACACACACACACACACACTTTTCAGTAGTCTTTTGTTTTTTAAGTCTGTTTGATCTTTAACAGCTAAGGTTAGACACAAAAGGTCTTAAATAGTCCTCATATAACAGAACAAACAGGTTTTGTTAAAATAGGAACATGAAGCATGAAAAGGAAAACGCTGAGATGAAGTGATTGAAGTTAAATATAGCATAAAATAGTGTACGTGTGTGTAAAGTATTTACATGTACATGTGTTTAGTATTATGTTTTGTGAATGAATAAATAAATAAATAAATAAATAAATAAATAAATAAAAATAAATCCGGGGCAGATTTAGAATTTTTTCAAAGCAAATCGTCCTATAGTTATTATTCTCAGATGCGGACATGAACACGTGAATAGGTCGCATCCTGAGGATTTCATGAAGTCTAGAGTTGCTTTGAAACATTTGCCGGGTTTCAGAAACGTCGGAGAAATGAAATCCACAAATATTAACCCGGATTATCCGAATTCACTTTACACTTCAGTTCTACTTTAGTGCAATTTCTATTTTCGAACCTGACAAAATGGAGCAAAATCTCAACAACAAAAAAAAGTCAGTTGGAAAAAAAAAAAAGAAAAAGAAAAAAAAAAGTTAAAAAGTTGAAGTTAAAAAAAAAAATAAAGTTTCTAAGACAGATAAGGTTTTAGCGTTTAAACCTTTGATGATAGCCGGAAGCTGTATAAATGTATAAAGCTGTGTAAACTGTTAAGATGCAGAGTTGTTAAAAACTACGTTTCCTCTTACCTGTGTTTAGAGAATAAAGCAATGCGCACCCATATTCAGGAGCGCAGAAAGCGGCGGTAATGAGCGGCGGTGTGAGCGGCGCTGATTTAATGCCGCTATAGGAGGCTGCACCTGCAGTCAGGGGGCGGAGCCTCAGTCTTTATCGGTCTTTAATAGGTGTGCTCTCAGTTTCTACGTGCTTACAGATGAAATATAACATCTGTATAAGAAATGAGAGGAGAAACTTTTTTTGCTGATAGATAATGTCTTTAAATGAGTGAAACAGTAGGCACACTAAATATTTAATATATTTATGTCAAGCCATGTTAGTTATGCTACCATATAATTCCAGTTAATAATAGGCCTGTTGTTGGTAATGCTGTACACTATGCTGTAAATGCTCCCTTATAATATACAGTATGTGACAGTTAACATCTGGACAAGTAAATAAGTGTGGAAAAAGTCTCAGATTTTTTTTTCCTTAATCATGGCTACTAGTTCACATTATTTTCTTTCATTTTCTAGGCAATAACTTAAAATGAACTATCTTGAGTAATGAATGTTTTTGAATTGGTTTGACTCTTGTCAGATTTTTGCTGATGGCATCACACATGCCATCTCAAGTGTGCACTTTTTCTATTTATTTTTTTAAAAAAATTTGAACTATAGTGGGCTGTAATTGTGCTGATGCAAATGCAACTCTTAAATAAATCATGTGGCAGTCACAAGTGAAGCGAGATAAACTAAAGCCAAAATGCTAACTCACCATATATCACGGAGAACAAAAACACTACCAACCCCCGTTCCGGTTTATTTTCTTTTTTAATGATAAGAAGGGTTTTATTAAAAATTTTAATAGTAATAGGTTATGTTTTCAATTCAGAATCAAATGCACAGAAAGCAGAGACATCCTGTTGTTAAAACAGTATTCCTGAGAACAGAGGATTAGCCGGTACTCTGAGAGTTGGCTTAAACTTTAATGCTTTTTTTGTTTTTTTTTGTTTTGAGACTGAGTAAAGAGGTAGAAGTCATTCACTTCTTAAGCTTAGCCAGCCTCATCAGCAGCTGATCCCTTCTCTCTCTTCTGGCAGAGAGATTCTCCTGGTCACTTGGGATAAACTCACAGATCTCCTAAATAGATAAGAAAGGTAACGTTACAACAAAGACTGTATTCATATGAAAAGTGCATTATTTCTTCAATTTCTTTCACACACTTTATTGATTCTAGTTGCTGCCTCTCCATCAAACTCAGGAGTAGGCCCAAAACTCGACAGAACTCTTCTCATTCCCTCCCGATAGCGTCCAAGGTAGTCTTCAAGACCTGAGGATACAGAGAAGAGGACACATTATTACACCAGTCTGTTATAACTTTCTGCATGACAAACCAGGACAAACTGTTTTAGTAAATATTCTCTGTTGAATAGTTGTTTTCATGTTTAAATGCATTGAAAGGTGTACGTTACTGGTTTATAATACTATCTAATCTGTTCATAGACCAAGTCACATCCAGAATGACTCAGCGGTTATACAAACTTAATTCTTGAGTGCCATGTATACTTTAGCCTTGTTCCCCGGGATCCTGAAGTGCTACTCAAATGGTTATCAGATGGGCTTGGATGCTTACAGAAGACTCTTACAGAGAGACAAGAATGCAAACATGAACTTCAGTTCCCTTATAAGTAGCACACATCTTGAATGCTATAGTAGGATTGAAACTGATTAACATATATTCCAGTATGCTATTATTGGAAGTATTCAGTCCTATATTTAAAAAAAATAAATAAAATAAAAAAAATAGGCACGTCAAAATATCATTACTCTTGATTTTATGGCTCCAAGGACTGACCAACTGGAGCAAGAAAAGTATTTAGCCATCAAAAGAAGGCCTTGTTTTCACATGGCTTTACAGAGTAAGGCTATCCTGCATACTTCACACTGCCTTCCGGTATTCACCATGAACATGTGGCCACCACAACACACACACACACCTACACCCACCCTTGTGGGCTTCTTCAAATCTAACCCTAACCCTAACCTCTGTAACCAAAAGGAAAGATATTGGGTCTTTTCGTTTTTTTTAAAGAACAAAAAAAATATCCAAATATCCCCTTGAAAGTGAAATGATCAGACATTCCTATTCTTGAGGGGGGTATTTGGATCCCACTAAGATGTAACATAACCCCCGCACACCCCCCCCACACACACACACACCATGTGAGTCGCACAGTAATGCAAATAGTCATGTGTTGTATTATGGAAGCCCTCAAGTCTGACTGGAGAGCCTACGAGAATGCAAACAGTCTCCTTGCTATGATCTGGCCATTAAAATTTTATATAAGAAACAGATGTTGTTCATAACCACATTAAAGTGCATGAATACTTGCCATTTGGTGCATTGAGATGCATCGTTTCAATTGGACCGATGAAAGCGTAGCGCATGCCCAGTCCCTCTGACATCACCAGATCGATATCCTTTACTGAGATCACATTATCCTGAAAACACAGAAACTCCACAACTCGGTAAAATGTTAACCTTTATTTAACAATGCCGTCATTTAAGAATGACTCACTGGTTTCGTGATTATCTGGGTACATTCAGTATTTTTAGCTTATTTGGGTCTTTGTTCGGTACTTCCTGGCCTTTTCTCTGTATAGCAAATGTATGCTGATCCCACAGAGCAAGCAGAAAACAGTGACAGTCTTTCCTTTTTATCCCAGTAGAAGAGCACTACAACAGACCCTGATGTATTGGATTTCTCTCATCATCTAATTCTGTGCCATGGGAACAATGGGACGGTATCGAGGGAAGGGTGGTAGTGCCAAGCTTTGGGTCCACTCTGCACTCAGATTACCTCAGGCTACAGATACCTGCTGCATGACCGGCTTGAAATCAAAGCTTGGACACAGACCTGGTAAAAGTGGGAGAGACTGGGAGGGGGACAGGGTGGTCTTTGTTCATTTCCTGTGGGCAACAACGAACCCGTTATATCATGGTCGCCGGGCGACAAACTGGCTGTGGGAGTCGAGAAAAGAGGCCTTTCCTTTGCAGTAATCACCGGAGGCAACCGGGAGCTTTCTCAGCTGCTCCACTTTCCAGTACTGGCTCTCTCTCAACAGTCCTTCTTGAACTCTCCATGCAATCCTGTATGTTTCCGAATCCCTTGAATTAACTGGAAATCCACACGAACGGCTCTTAAAATGTGATTTGTTCATGTAGGGCATAATAACAGAGGTTGTTTAATCACCCTTCACCATTCATTTCTTTACTGAATAAATTGTCTGAAGAATTATTTACTGAATTATTTACAGTTATTATTGGTACCAACATTTTTTTTTTTGCATAAGCCCAATCAAATGTTGATAAATCAATATTCTGTCAGCAGATCAATTCTGAGCAGCAGAATATAATTTTACAGTTCTCCTACACTAAACATTTGTTTTTAGGCTATATGCTTACTTTCATCAGTTTGTTTTTTCTCGACGTAAAGGCTTGTACGTTTGCCGCAAAGATTCTTCTCGTCTCTCACAGAACACGTATAACTTTAGAAAACTTGATCGGGTGGTATTTTGTTTTGTAGGGACGCGTTTCTTTCACAGTAACTTTGCATGACAACCACTGCACATTAGTGGTGATGTTATGGAAGTGCTGGAAATGATCCTTAGCTGTCAGGCTAAGAGTTGTTGACAGTTGGAGAGGATTCTGTAGTGCAGTGATCTTTAAAAGAAACACGGTTCGAATGAAATGATAGAGGCCCGGTAGTTACAGTAGGAAATTGCTCTGTAACTTTGACAAACGGTTTTATCTTTTGTCTGGATCATATTGTATTTCAATAGAATACTAGTAGATACAGGAGTGATTATTTGATATGGCAGGGTCTGTGAAACACATTTAAACTGACTGAAACGTCCAGCGAGATGCCCAGGTCCTGTAGTGTAGGGCCGGAGTCTAACAGATATTGCTGGTATCGTTGTTCTAGCGCATATATTAAACCTGGTATAAACTGCTCATTTAATAGAAGTGTTTTCGAGCAGGAAAAACTGTGCCCACAAAATTGAAAGTGGGCACCAGGGGATTATATACTGTTTCTATCAATGACCTTGATTGTTTGTAAAATACTGTACATGTGTTACACACATTTTCTCAGAGTTGCATGTAACCAAAGTTCATATCTGGATGGTCTTGTGTGTGTGCGCACATAAACTAATACTGACCTCAATGGTGTACTACACAGAAAACAATGTGAAAGAAATAAAGCAACAAAAGATTTTACCCAACTGAGTTAGAACGCTTTGTACATGGTTTTCAAAGGCTCGCAGTACAATATGTAAGCACAAAAACCAACACTATGAACTACAAACTTTCCACAAACTCAGACATCAAATTTGGCCTCAGAGGTTGACTCCGCTCTTTCAGACAATTTCTCACATTCCTCTTCTGGGGAATTTGCAGAAAGGTTTCTTGCACACCATCAGGTTAAACCAGATTCCTTAAGTTTCACAAATTTGACAGATATTTAGGTTGGAGGTTTTTTCCTGATGTAAAAAATGAAACCAAGGTAAATCATGTGAGGTCCTTTTGTGATATAGAAACCAATGTGATTTGTTGAAAAACTCATTTTTAGGGGGAAAAAAAAGAAAAAGAAAAACCATTACAATAACCTGGCCACACAAGTGTGTATACCCCTTTTTAATCTAGCATATGACTGTGCTCAAAATGATCCCATTAGCACATCACCTTCCATCTCAAGTTCAAACGTAAATCATCATTGTCGTCAATGATACGTTTCTAATTAACCCCAAATAAAGAGCAGCTGATTACGCAGGAACCTCTTGGTTTCATCTGACTTCTGAAGCCATGGCCCATAAAGAGCTTACTAAACATGTACGAGATCTCAGTGTCAAACAGTATCGATTGGGACAGATTTTAGAATAAACAAGTTTAAGACGTGCTGCATGACAAAGTACACACATGGGACAGACACTAAAGAAGCCCTTGAGACCAAATATGCTAACTAACCCGAGGGTACACCTGATTCCTGACTCAGGAGGAATGTAACACCTGTCAAGCTTGTCAATCTGTTGTACTTTCAGGTTAATTATAATTGGGTTTTTAGCTCAAGGACTTCTTTAGTGTCTGTCCCACGTGTGCACTTTGTCACGCAACACATCTTAAACTTGTTTATTCTAAAACCTGGACGCAAACCCGATGTACTGAACTATGATTCCAGGATATAGGTATATAAAAACCTCTTGAGGACTGAAGAGATGCTTTATTCTTTAATAAAATAGCACGATTACTTAGCTGTAGAACTGTAAATCAGGATGACACGGAATAACGAGAAGTGTGACAAGAGTTAGTGCACACGTTCACAAATAAGCCAAGATCACACTTTATCGTTCCTATAACCAGAGAACGCTGGGACCACTAACACAGTAAACTTTGCACAGTCCAAATGTGAACCTCTAAATGGAACTACTGGCAATCAAACACAAGCTCGTATTCCTTACAGTGATGACAAATTATCACAGGTCATCACTGAGGACGTGAGTTGAAGCACTGCTTCCTGAGCAGCACAATTACAGCACGAAGAACAAACCAAACCTTGTTTTAAAAATACAGACTTAAAAACAACACTTAAAATAACATATGTGAGATATATGTGATGTACAGAAAGGGAAAGTATGCCCTCCTTTAATTCCATGTTTTTATTTATCAGGACCTAAATAATTGTGTGCTCCTCACCGACTTCTAAAAACAAATAACCTCAGGTGACAACAATAACAACAACAAAAAAACCATCCAGAAACCAGGTGGGAAAAATAAGTGCATGCTATAATTACAGTAACAGGTAGAACCATCCATCCATCCATCTTCTATACCGCTTATCCTTTTCAGGGTCACAGGGAAACCTGGATCCTATCCCAGGGAGCATCGGGAATAAGGCGGGGTACACCCTGGACAGGGTGCCAATCCATCGCAGGGCACAATCACATACACACTCACACACTACGGACACTTTGGACATGCAAATCAGCCTACCACGCATGTCTTTGGACTGGGGGAGGAAACCCCCGCAGCACGGGGAGAACATGCAAACTCCGCACACACAGGGCCACGGTGGGAATTGAACCCCCGACCCTGGAGGTGTGAGATGAACGTGCTAACCACTAAGCCACCGTGCGCCTTGGTTTCGATAGTTCTCTCAATTATTTCTTTGAGGCAAAGAAATATAACTGACCAAATCCTCAAAGATTCAAGCTTCAAGTGTTTGTTTTTTAACCTCAAATAGGGACTCTCTCATTTCCTGGTCAGCCAGAACTATAGAGCATGCAGAAAAATATATATTTTACTAGTAGTGCTAGTGTTTTTACAATTTACTCTATTTGGCATAACAAATATCACAATGAATAGTGGGAGGCCTTGGAGGGTTTACAACCAGATAAACAGACTATAAACACTTTTAGAGCTTCACTCACTTAATTAGTGTTGTCTGCTAGTACTTCAGTTCCATTTCTACTTTGCATTTCACGTTGTATTTCCTTGTAAAGCTGTAGAAATGTAAAGGATTACGCAATTCTGCTAAGTGAGAGTACCAGAGGTGTTGTGGACTTGCCTTTTTGTTTCGCGTTGTGAACAGACCCCATGGGGCTCCATCTCTTAGAAAGGATTGCTACTATTCAGGGTGCTTCTGATACACATTAACCTTGGACAAAATGCCCAATGGGAGCAAAGAAAACTCAAGTGCTTGGCAAATTTCACAAGTGAAAGATAATTAAAAGGTTGGTATCGCTCATCTCCTAATGTTACCTGATACACTTGTGTGCTTTGTATAAAATACAGTAGGGTCTGTTACGAGCTCTTTACTACTATTTTCGTAGTCTTTCTTCTTCTTCCTTTGTGATAGAACAGCACACCAATGGATACAAGTCCAAACTGCAGCCTTTACCTTTTTACTCGGAATAGTCAGGAACCCATGTAATGACCGCTGAACTCCACCTGAGCTGCATGAGGGCAAGTCAGTAGCCTTGTACATTCACAGATGTATACATCATTTAACTGTTATTGTCAATATGGTGTGCAGAACAAATAAAAACCCATCCTGGAAATAACCTAGAAAAATACTTCCTTACTCACACAGCTATACAAACATCGGCCAATCACGTGGCAGCAGAGCAATGCATAAAATCATACAGCTACAAATCACAAGCTTCAGTTAAATTTCACACCAAATGAGAACGGGGGGAAATGGGATCATTGTAATGCTGACCGTGGCACGGTTGACGGTTTGAATATTTCAGAAACTGCTGAGCTCCTGGGACTTTCATGCAAAACATCTCTAAAGAGCACTCTGCTGCTGCAACATAATTGGCTGTTTGTATGTGTGTACATGTGATTTACTATTGAATATCTGTGTGATGTAATGTTCATAGCAGTTCTGATTGGACTTACTTTAACCAGTCTCCAGCACTCCGCTATAATGGCATACTGGACTCGATTTAGTGCAAAGCCATCGATCTCCCTCCTGAGGCGAACAGGGGCCTGCCCCACTTCCTTCATCAATTCAAAAGCCATCTCCATAGCCGTAGGCAAGGTCGCAGGGTGAGGAACCAGTTCTACGAGACGAACATAGTAAGGTGGGTTCACCTGTAAAATGAAAGGAACATACCAATTATTGCAACACAATCCTTCCCTCAGGGAAAACAATGCGCTGTGTTTGGCATTGTTAAAGATAAGATGCTGCTGGACTGTCCACTCTTATATGTTTCGAGCTAATCCCTGATGCTTAGCATTAAACATGTAACTGTAAACCATTCACTTTTTGGTACACAGACACTTCAGTAACCCTGAACACTGTACAAGATGGAAATACGAGTCCATGGCAGTCCATCCGAAGGCATCTCACACACACACGTTCACTCATTCACACAGTCCTTCGTATCTTGGAGCAATTTATCATAGCCGATGCACCTGCTGGCATGTTTTTGGGAAGTGGTGGGAAACCAGAGTACCTTTAGGAAACCAATACTGATACAGGGAGACCATTCAAAACTCAGGACAGGCAGTAACTGGGCTTTGGGATTAGAACCCAGACCCTGGAGCTGTGAGGTGATAAACCCTACCCTCTACCATAGACTCCTCTGAGGATTCCTATACAAAATACAGTGTTACAGTGCAAAGCTCACTGACCGGGTGGGATATAAGACAGCGTTTTGGGTTCTGGACTAGAGAGAAGACGTTGCTCGGCATCAGACACGAGGTGGAGCTGCTGAGGATAGTGTCCTCACCCACGTGATTTTCCACAGCCTGGAAAACAGTCTGCTTGGCCTGTAGTTCCTCAAAAACACACTCCTAACAAGAAAAACCATGTTCAGATTGAAGAAAGTGAACATTTCGACAGTGAAATAAAGGATAACTATGACAACTATTGTATGACAAACACATTTGTGCTTTTAGCCAGTAAGTTGTATTTTGTAGCATTGAAATTTTTTAAATAAGAGTCTAACATTAGATTTTTTTTTTGAGGACCATATAACAAAACCATACACGCTGATAAGATTTAGTTGCCAAAAGATTAGAATCACATTCACTGGATTGTCATTAGCTCGAAGGCTGAAAAACCTAAACTCTTCCTTGTGTGGTTAATATAATTATCAAACAACACAAAACGGTGATTAGACACATCATTTCCTGTTAGGACCTGAACTTATCTGCTGCTGCATTCAGAACATGCTTTTGACTACACAGACTTGTGTGAGAATGAAAGTTTCTCTCAGAACTATGATGAAATATAAGTCATCTGGAAGGATTAGTCGTACAACCATATCTCTACGCGTTGGCAATAAACAAAAGCAAAATAATGACTAGCAACATTCTCATTCCATCTCTATTGTATGTCAGCATCGCCTTCTTTGCGACATAAAACCTTTTTTTCATCGCTATGGTTTTCTCCGTCTGCTTCATTTCACAACAAACTGTACTTGTATTGACTGAAAAGCTCAAAAGAGTACTGCACTCATTCAAAACTATTTATTCAGAAAACTTGTTTAAGGTTATAGTACTCATGCAGAAGTAAAGGTCAAATATCAATGCATAACAAAGATGGTGACTGAATGTAGGTTAGAAATCACACATTTAAAAGTATCCAGTGGTATAAACATTTTTAATCCAGTTTTATGCATAATTTTTCAATTATTCCTGCCTCAGGATTGGCACGCCAGAACAATTAAGATATAGACAGAATACTTGATGGAGGTGTTTAGTGGTTCATGTCAATACTTTACCTGAACAAAAAATGCTCCCTCTAGTGCCTGTGAAAGGTCATCATGACTGCTCAGCTGACTCAACTGCTCTGAAGCACTGAGATTTCCTCTAAGCATTTGAGCTTCCTGAAGCTCCTCTACTTGCTTCCTGCTCAAGTATGAACAAAACAAGTTTATCTTTTCAATATTATGTACACAATATGCTATGGCCTTCACAGTCACCACATCTCAAAACCATTTGAACACCTGTGGGGGATGTTGGGCTGATGTGTGACAGTGCTCTCCACCACCACCATCGAAAAACAAACGGAGGGAATAATTTTTGGAGGAATGGAGTTCATTAGTTCAGTAGAGTCCCAGAGACTCGTAGAATTTATGGTAAGGCACATTGATGTGGTTCTGATGGCTTGTGGTGGCCCAACACCTTACTAACACACTTTGTTATATCTTTCATTTAATGTATCCATCCCTCTCTCTCTCTTTTTCTCTTTCTGCGTGTGTGTGTATAATGCCTGTTTTAAGATACAGCAATACAGTACTACATGTAGAGCAATACTCGACCAAGATCATTATGACAACAATGTTTAGCGTATGAACGGCAGTACTATATTGAAAGAAGAAAAAAAAAGATCTTTAAACAAAATAATAACAAATTACACCGATCATCCTGTTCAAAAGTTTACACCCCCCTGGCTCTTAATGTATCGTGGTACCTTCTTGAGCATCAGTGATTGTTTGCACCTTTTGTAATAGTCATGTATGAGTCCATCAGTTGTCCTCAGTGTGAAAAAATGGATCTCAACATCATATAGTCGCTGTTGGAAAGGGCTCAAATATGCAGAAGATGCTGGAAAAGCAACAAATGTGCAGGACCTGGAGGATTTTTCTGAAGAACAGTGGGCAGATTAACTGCTCAGGACAAACAAGGGACTCATGAAAAACTATCACATAACAAACACATCAGTGGATCATCCAGGTAACGACACACGGTATTAAGAATCAAGTGTATGTAAACTTTTGAACAGGGTATTTTTTTTTTATATAAATTCAGCTATTATGTTGTCTTGTAGACTATATGTAAACATCTGTTACGTGAAATAGCTTATTCCGGACAGTACTAAATAAAAAAACAATGGGATTTTTATGGTCCCTCTTATTGTGTTAACAGTATAAAGATTTAGCAGATTCTGCAAGGGGTATGCAAACTTTTGGGCACAACTGTATAGGACAAAATGTCCTGCTACACTCTATACTGACAAATAAGTTTAAATTCACTATATACACAGCTACTCATGATGTATCACCACTGTATCATGTGTTACGTGACAGGGTAGGTTTAAGACTTAAAGTAATTTCAGAAGACGTTATCTTGCACCAAATCACAGGGATGAAGTAACTATACAAATAAAGTATCTAGTAGTGAGGCTGGTAAAATATACATTCACTAAAGTTAAATATTAACTTTTGTTAATATTTAATAGCGGTTTGTTTTCAGTGTTTCGCCTGGAAATTATTCGTGTTCTGCCACTTCACAGGATAACAATTAACTTAAAGTAATGCCTAGCATTTTCTACTAATGTGTTACAGACCTGATTTCTGCAATGGCCCTCGATGCTTGTCCTGGCTGATTGTCATAGATTTTAACCCTGTAACCTCCGCTTAAGAACACCATGGCCCAGGAGCGGCCAATTAGCCCACTGAAAGATAAAAACCATCCAGGTTTATGTTATATAAAGATATGATTAACATTGGGAGATCTCTGTAAGATCCATGGACAATGAGCGAGGCTACATGGGAACACATTGATATCAAACTTACAATATTTAAATTGCCCCAAGCCATTGTGCCGACTGTTAATTTGTCAAGATCTGTCAAACAATTAATAGGTATTAAAGATCAACATCAAGTAGTGAGTGAATGACTGAATGAATGAATGAATGAATGAATAAGAGCTGGAGTAGGAAAAGTAACACCATACTCTTCCTTCACAACACGATATTATTAGATAATATTAGGACAACAGCTTTAACATTTACCTAACACATGATTAATCATATAACGTTATAAATAAACAGGCAAATATACATATCCATATGCATATCAAAGGTCGAGCAGAAACTCAAACCGTGCAGCTGCAGGAAATGAGCTCCATAGGGTTGCAGTGTTTCCGGTATTAGATATATTTAACAGTTATTTAACTAGTTGACTTAAAATTAAAAGTCATTAACATGCTCACCTTCCAACAACTGTAATTATTTTCCCTTTAGACGAAGACATCGTGTACAGTTACTAACACCAACTAAAAAAAAAATCGGTCCAGTCTCGTGAATCACATTCACCTACGGAAGCCTACGCGTACCAAATTAGCTGCAAATAGCATAGGTTTTCTTTTATGTTTTAAGCGCTCTTACTGGGTTTTATTTTTATGTTTTAAGATGTTGTGTCTTTTTTTTTTTTCAGAGAACAGTGAAAAAGTAAAGATAAATGCGTCGCTAGCTAGACCTCCGTCTGCGCACGCGCACAAGTATTCTCTTGTATCCTAGCAACGGCACAGCTTTACTTTGCATAACCGTGTTAGCTTGGTTGTTTGTTTGTTTGTTTGTTTGTTTGTTTGTTTGTTTGTTTGTTAGTTAGCTAGCTAATAGACCGCTGTATCATAATGAAAGCTGTAAGTAAAGCATTTTTTTAAATTAATTACCTTACATTTAGTTTATGTACCAGCTAACTCTATTGCTAGACCGCGCTAGCTTAGGGTCAGTTTATCCAGTATGTTATTCGCTAGATAACTTAGCCTAGCAAACTAAGCTAAGACTGTATGATTAGCTCGAGACACCTAGCGATTCTCTAGTTAACTTAGCGAGTTAAAGTTACTTTAGGGAAATAAACTTTACTCTAAACAGCGACATCATGGCAGCTTTGCTTATTACATGTGATAATACTGTCAAGTTACATTATCCTCACTATGTTTATTATTACATATGTAATCGCCATTCTTAACGTCATGCATGCCTGTCTCTCTTGTGTTTCTTCAGACTTCATTTGATTTTGCGCTCTAAAAAAAAGGTTTATGATGGACAATGTTCATCTTGTGGCCGAGGATGAAGATGATCTGTATTCAGGTTACAATGACTACAATCCCACATTCGACTCAGAGGTATGTGTAAGGATGACACATGTCCTTTCTGCAGAGATCATCCTGAAAATACATCTGCTAACTATTGTATAGGTTATTTCATAGGGTTCATGTTCAAATTCTTTCTTCTACAGGAGCTGGACAATGATGTTGGCTTTCAGCAAGCTGTGAGGACGAGTCATGGCAGACGACCACCTGTAAGATTCGCTGAGTTAATCAACCACCTGTATACTACAGTTAAAGATATCTGAGAGTTTCAGAGATGCGATTAGAAAAAGGCTTTGCCATTGGTATTCCTAGCCGGACTTAACTTCTTATGCATGTAATCTTTTCTGAGGGGAGATTAGCAAGCGTGCTCTTGCCATAAATGTTATACTGCGTAGTATCAAGTCTTCTACTACTATACTATACTACATATACAGTATACTACTGTAATATACACTCACAAGGCACTTTATTACGAATACCTGTACACCTACTCATGGTTCAGAACTCTGGTTCAAGCTGAAAGAATGATTACAGTAACTCAGATAACCACTCTGTACAATTGTGGTGAGCAGAAAAGCATCTCAGAATGCAGAACCCTGAGGTGGATGGTCTACAACAGTAGCAGACCACATCAGGTTCCACTTCTGTCAGCCAAGAACTGAAAGCTGAGGCTGCAGTGGGTACGGGCTCACTAAAACTAGACTAGACTGGGAAAATGTTGTCTGGTCTGATGAATTTTGAAGCACACAGATGGTAGGGTTATAATTTGGTGTCAACAGCATGAATCTATGGACCCTACCTTGTGTAAACAGTCCAGGCTGGTGGAGGTGGTGTAATGCTGTGGGGAATGTTTTCTTGGCACACTTTGGGCCTGTTAATACCAATCAATTATCGCTTGAATGCCACAGACTATTTGAGTATTGTTGCTGACCATGTGCATCCCTTCATGGCCACAATTTATCCAGCTTCTAATGGCTACTTCCAGCATGATAATGCACCATGTCATAAAGCAAAAGTCGCCTCAAACTGGTTTCATGAACATGACAATGAGTTTAGTGTTCTTCAGTGGCCTTCCCAGTCACCGGATCTGAATCCAACAGAACAGCTTTGGGATGTGATAGAACGGGAGATTCACAGCATGAGAGTGCTCCTGAAAAATCTGCAGGAATTTCATGATGCACTCATGTCAGCATGGACCAGATTCCATGAATCCATGTTTCCAACATCTTGTGGAATCCATGTCATGAAGAATCAAGGCTGTTTTGAGAGTAAAGGGAGGTCCTACCCAGTATTAGTACAGTGTTCCTAATAAAGTGCTCAGTGAGTGTATTTGATCACTCCTTTATCATCTTGTGTGATGTATTTGATGTGAGATCGTTAATTATGTTCTGTTATCTCTTTCATTCTAAAGATATGGCAGTAAGCTTAATACACATTGGAATATGATGTTGAAGCACCTTATACATTTTGGGAATTATTCTTGGTAATGTTGGGCACATGTATGATAGATATTTATTACAGCATGTTTTTCTTAGATGACTGCAAAATTTCCTGGCACCGCTGTTGGAGGAAGACCCATAGGAACGTCCTTTGGCGTAAGTAACACAAGGAAACCTATATGAACAGATTCATTTTAAACAGTATAAGATGTCCGGTGATAGGATCTATGATATATATCGAGAAAGAGAGTAGATGTTCTTAGCATGTTTGCTGTTTCAAAAAGTCTATAAAAAATATTTAAACAATATTATATGAGCAAGAGTGCTGTTGTACTGAATATCAGCATGGCTGTGATTTGGCCATATGCATGAGGCCGCAGGTAATGCTGATATTCAGTACAACATCATGATTGTGAGTGTGATATTGCTTTTATACAACAGTTATATGAACAAGAAATTTATACTGAGGAACTGACATTTCAGAAAAAACATGGCCAATATTTTGTTTATTTTCGCTCCATCAACGAAAATAGTTCCTCAAGAAGCCACATCTGGATAGAGTGTCGCATTTGTCCCAATTGTTAGTTTTGTTAATGGTCTTCATTTGTTGTTCATTAGCTACGGACGACTATGGGTTCTTCAATGGGAAGGCCTATGACCGGGGCAGTGCAGGTGAGAAGATCAAGTGCTATGGGTTCTTTTATGCTTTAAAAATTTCTTTGCAGAAGTAGAAGGACATTCATTTACCTATAGTTTTGTATTTTTTTTCTTAAGGATGTGGCTGCTCGTCCCATGACTGCAGTGCGAGCAGCAGGATACTCGTCCTCTCTGGCTAGAGGTAAGTGTTCAAATGACAAATTTTTACTGTTCAAACTGATATAATACCTAGTTTTTGTCTACACTGACAATCTCTCAACCATCAGACATACACTACCGGTCAAAAGTTTAGACACACTCATTCTTTATTTCCCACATTTTAGAATAATAATGATAAAGTCATCAAAACTCTGGAGTAACACAAATGGAACTATGGGAATTCTGTTGTGATAAAACATCCAAAATAAATCTAAATAATTTAGTATTTTAGCATCATCAAAGTAGACATGCTTTTCACCTAGAATTTACAGAAATGTATTCTTGGCATTTTCTTAACCGATCTCTTGAGGAATTTCCCTGAGATGCTTTTTAAACAGTATTAAAGGAGTTCACACCGACGCTGGACTCTTATCCACTGCTTTTCGGAATATTTCGCTCCAAGTTGTCCGTTTATTAAAAAAAAAAAATAAAAAATTTTGTAAAAAAAATGTTAGTTTTCTAATGAAAAAAATGAATATGTCGGCACGATTATATTTTTGTCTATGACACCGATTTCAAACATTTAATCACACACCTTCAGATCAAAAGGTTATTAAGATCATGAGAAATATTTCAGTCGAGTGTCCACAAACTTTTGACTGGTGGTGTATATTTTTACTTGACAATTTTTTTTGTTTGTATCAGTTCTGTTGGAGAATGCAAGCGTATCCTTTTTTTAAAAAATTTTTTTAGGCTCTACTTTTGATCCACTCGGACAGTCAAGAGGTCCGGCTCCTCCGTTAGAAGCAAAAAACGAAGACACGTGTGTTCTGTTTTGTTTTTTTATTATTATTATTATTGTGCCTAATTCATGAGAACCTGGCACTCCATATGCAATTTATATTATATTTATGCAGCCCATAGACTCTCAAGTTTCTGAACAATATTTATGTGCACTCCAGGCCAGAAGAGAAGATTAAGATATTGGAAAAGAAAGTGAATGATCTGATTGAGGAGAGCTGTATAGCCCATGCAAGTGGCAATCTACAGCTGGTGAGTAAAATGTTGCCTTAAATAAGCTTAGTGAGTTGTTTATATGTAAATATGTGCATGGATCTTTTTAAAAATACTTTTAAAATACTGTGACAATGTGTGTTGCTCATTCAGGCTCTAGAAAAGGCCAAAGAAGCTGGTAGGAAAGAAAGAGTGTTGTTGAGACAAAGAGAGCAAACTGGTACTGCGGATCATATCAATTTGGATTTAACCTATTCAGTGAGTTTATTTCTAATTAATCAAAGCCACAATTAAATGATATGAAATTCCATATATTAAATGTTGGGGGTTTTTTTGTGCTTCTTCTGTTCAGGCGCTGTTTAATTTGGCAAATCAGTACGCTAACAATGACATGAACACAGAAGCCTTGAACACATACCAGGTCATTGTGAAGAACAAGATGTTTAACAATGCAGGTGATGTTATGACTAGTGTTTCGACATGTTACTCATTGAACAGTATAGATCGTGCCATTACTAGAGTGAGCTGGGACAACCTAAGAAATAAAGTACTAAACCATATGCCAGGAGAACCTTAATACTAGCATCATAGATGTTATACTGTTTTGCTAATAATAATATGTCAGTAAAACGATTCATTTGGTATAGTTAATAGTTTATAAAAGTGACCAATCATTCTGAATACCTATTGCTATGTAATGTGTATAGTCAAGATGGTGATCATTTAAAATACTGCAGGATAAATAAATATCATGCGTATCTCTAATTACAATATTTGTCCTTTTGTTCTTCTTCCGATTATAGGGCGACTGAAAGTGAACATGGCTAATATCTACTTTAAACAGAAGAACTACCCCATGGCAATTAAATTTTATCGTATGGCTTTGGACCAAATCTCTAATGTGCACACAGAGATGAGGCAAGTTTCACAGAAAATCAGTCAGTACACATGCCATGTCATGTAAATAAATAGTAATGAAAGGAAATTCTCTTATATCATGTACTCTCTTATATTATGAACTGTGTTAAGACACCTTGGATACGGGGAATACTGGGTTTAAGTTTCTGTTTGTGTGTCTCTGTGCTATCAAATACCTATGATGAATGTATTCATTTAATTACCTCTTTGAATAAGCTGATCAATCTTTCTTATAGCTGACACGTATTTTTTATATCTTGAAGATGTAAAAAAAAAAAATTTTAAATGGAGTGTGACGTCTGTTTGATGACTGTTTTGTCGTGGCTTTCAATAGGATCAAGATCATGCAGAACATTGGTGTTTCATTCATACGCATGGGCCAGTACTCGGATTCCATAACCTCCTTTGAGCACATTATGAGTGAGAGTCCCAACATAAAGACAGGCTTCAATCTAATTCTATGCTACTATGCGATTGGAGACCGTAAAATGATGAAAAAATCTTTCCAGAAACTAATCTGTGTGCCCCTGGGCATTGATGAGGAAGAGAAGTACATCCCTTCAAATGTGAGAATGTAAAAGAGAACGTAGTGCTAATTTTGCAACGCTAGAATCATTTGAGGCTAATAGATGTGATTCCATTTCTTGCTAGGATGACCCCCATGCAAATTTACTGATCGAAGCCATCAAAAACGATCAGCTTCATCAAATGGAGCGAGAGAGGTAGAAGATACATTTCACTGTTTAATCATTTAATATACAGTGGGGTCCAAAAGTCTGAGATCACACTGACAGTATGGGGTTTTACTTTTTATTTAAAACTGGAAAGTAGAATTTTGAAAATTCTAAAACAAAAAAAGAAAACGCACAACATCGTGACGATCCGATATTAAAGACGTCGCACAATTTCTAGGTCGCTATTTAAATTTAAGCCAATTTGTGATATTGAGCACGTTAACTCCTGTGTACAAAAGGTCAGATTTTCCGTAAGTCTTATCCCTTCCAACAACACTCGGATGTATTTGATCTAAAATGCATCATCAGGTTTCACACAAACGTGGAGTCTGTGTCAGCTCGAGTACACACTGTAACGAAAGCAAAAAACAGGGACGGACTAAATACTTAGAAACGCTTGTAATTATATGTAAGATGATATTTTTCGCTCAAGTTATTGCTGATAATATAACTTGTAATGAAACTTTTGTGTTATATTGAAAAAGAAGCGTTTTTTCCCTCGTGATGTCAGACTTTTGGAACCCACAGTATGTTCCGTAAGATGAAACTGCACAGTGTTGTTTAATGTTTTGAGGAAGTAATGCGTTATTGTGTTCTATTGTAGAAAAGCTTTGGCTGAGAAGTACATCATGACGTCAGCAAAGCTTATTGCTCCAGCTGTTGAGCCCACTTTCGCAGCTGGTTTTGACTGGTGAGTTTTCTTCACTCAATACAATACAGGGCTGTGGAGAATAAGCTAAGATAACTAATAATGAATCTAATAATAATAACACACTAAGAATTTATATGTAAGCTAAAGGCAATTAGGCAATTATTACAAAGGGAGTAAAAAAAAGTTATTTTGCCTGAATGTTGAATGTAGTACTGTTGTTTTAGGTGCGTAGATATGGTTAAAGGTTCGCAGTATGTGGAGCTGGCCAATGATCTAGAGATTAACAAAGCGATCACGTACCTGAGACAGAGGAACTTTAACCAGGTGAGGGAGGTCCTAATGCACTTCTGCTCTTGACCTAGTTTGTGTGTAGTGCATGGATGAATATGAATGTTACATATTAGCCCACATACACTACCAGTCAAAAGTTTGTGGACACTCAACTGAAATGTTTCTCATGATGTTAAAAACCTTTTGATCTGAAGGTGTGTGATTAAATGTTTGAAATCGGTGTCGTAGAGAAAAATATAATCGTGCCGACGTATTCATTTCACTCGGAGCGAAATATTCTGAAAAGCAGCCGATAAGAGTTCAGCGTAGGTGTGAACTCCTTTAATACTGTTTAAAAATCATCTCAGGGAAATTCCTCAAGAAATCGGTCGAGAAAATGCCAAGAATACATTTCTGGAAATTCTAAGCGAAAAGCGTGCCTACTTTGAAGATGCTAAAATACTAAATTATTTTTGATTTATTTTGGATTTTTTTTATCACAGCATAATTCCCATAGTTCCATTTGTGTTACTCCAGAGTTTTAATGACTAAAATGTGGGGAAAAAATAAAGAATGAGTGCGTCGCAACTTTTGACTGGTAGTGTATCTTCTTTTTCTTTTTTTCCTCACACCGTTATGTGTCTCTTCAGTTTCACACATTTATATTCCCCAATTTTCTTTTTCTGCTTTTACATTTGCTTGCCTGTTGAGGCTGAGGTATGTGTGTCCTGTCATTTGTGCCAAATAAAATAAGTGGAAACCCAAATCAGGGCTTGATCCAAGAGCAGCTTTTGATTCTAATTCTCTCTCACACTACACCTTAGTTATCAATATCTTTCTCGAAGATACGTAAATATGCTAGAATGGTGTATTACAGTGCTATTAGGGTTGAATTGTTTTTTGTTTTCTAAATACGCGAAATATCTGACGCACTGGATCTACTGTGCAGGCAGTGGACACGCTGAAAGCTTTTGAGAAGAAAGACAGCCGGGTGAAGAGTGCTGCTGCTACCAACCTTTCCTTTCTCTACTTCTTGGTATGTAGATATGCATGTTCTGTACAGTACAAGGCAGACTTGGTAATTATACCGAAAGGCATTCTGACATTGCACTACTTGAAAGCAGGAATGTATCCCCCCACCCCAATTACCTTTTAATATACATAACATTATACACAAGTACACTGAATATAAAAAAAAATTTTATTGCTTGTTGTGCAGATGACTTGGACATTTATTTGATAGAGTAGAGTAGAATACATTTAGAAAGTGTCTGAACTTTCAATATTTTCCTCTTTTTGTTTGGTTACAGCCTTGCTCTAAAATGGATTGAATTCATTTGATTTGATCAATCTGCAAAAATACTGCATAATAAATACACAAACAGGTTTTTATAGTTTAGTTTAAGATTAAAAAACAAACAAAAGCAACTGAACTATCGCTTATACATAAGTATTCAGACCCTTTGAATTAAACCAGTACTTTGTTGAAGCACCATTGACAGCAATTATATTATTAAGTATTTTAGGTTTGATGGGAGTGTCACTATTGCTGTTTGGGTTCAAGTCCAGACTCTGTTTAGGCCACCCAAGGACATTCACAGACTTATCCTTTAGCTTTCCTGGTTGCATTTCAGATTATTGTCATGTCGGAAGGAGAACCATCACTCATATTGCAAGTTCTGAATGCTCTTGAGCAGGATTTCCTTAAGGAAATGCTTTGATCCATTCATCTTTCATTCAATCCTCAGAGCCTCCCAGTCCCTACTGCTGAAAAGCGTCCTCACAACATTCTGGCACTGCTATGATGCTACCACCACCAGGCTTCATGTGGAGATAGAATTGGCCAGATGATGCGTAGTTTTTGCTACCTGGTGTATTTTTTTTTTTGCTCTGACATGCACTGTCAACTGTGGGGCTTTAAATTTACATAAGATGTGTGCCTTTCCAAATCATGTGTTTGGTTTTTTTAAACTGCTTTTAGTACAGGTAATCAAGGTAATTAAGGATGTCCAATGCTTAAGGAGCTCAATTTTGAGTGGCATAGCAAAGGGTCTGAGTGTTTATGTAAATGTGATATTGTTCATCTTTTTGTGCAGATTGATGCAAAAAATAATGTACTTGATTGTAGGGTAACAGAATGAAACGTGTGAAAGTGTTAGTTGCAATATATTACGTTCATTTATTGTATTAAATACTGCTGTTTTTTATTTCTAACAGGAGAAGGATTTTGACCAAGCTGATCGCTATGCTGAATTGGCCATGAATGCTGACCGCTACAATCCTGCTGCCCTCATTAATAAAGGCAACACGGTGTTTGTGAAGGAAGACTATGAGAAAGCAGCTGAGTTTTATAAAGAAGCACTGCGGAACGACTCATCCTGCACAGAGGCTCTTTATAATTTAGGTCTTTTATTAAAGTTACTATAAACTGTTCTGCATCAGCACTCTTACTAATTATCTTTCGTTTATACCCCCTTTATTTGAATAACTTTTGATGTTCATACATTTTGGGATGGTTTTCCAGTGTACTGGGGAAATAACATTTTTCCACAGGCGCATGTTTTGTCGTACCTCCAACTGTATTTGTATAGCTTTGTGTTGACCCGTGCTTGATCTGCTCCTGTAGGGTTGACCTATAAGAAACTGGGGCGGTTGGAAGAAGCCCTCGACTGCTTCCTGAAGCTCCATGCCATCCTTAGGAACAGCACTCTAGTTATGTATCAGCTGGCCAATCTGTATCCTTTTTTTTTTTTTAAACAATTATATAAACGATATATTTCAGAAGTATTAACTAAGCATGACGCACTCATTAAAATATGTGCTTGAATTTATGAGCGTTTCAGTCATAAAACGATTTATTTGTATTGTTTCAGTTTCCGTTAATCTAGTTAGTGGTCTTTAAGCAGTTTTTAGATATGAGATGTTGGAGGATCCTCACCAGGCTATCGAGTGGCTCATGCAGCTGATCAGTGTCACCCCAACGGACCCTCACGTACTGGCCAAACTGGGAGAGTTATATGACAATGAAGGTGACAAGTCACAAGCCTTCCAGTACTATTACGAGGCAAGGCCTGATTTCCTCTGTACTGCTTCAAATCACTGTAGCTTAATAAACAATGAATATGTGTGACAAATTCTATTTTTATTTTGTGAACTGTAGACGTATAGCAAAAATTTCTTAAAGCCATGCTTTTTCTTAGTCTTTCAGATACTTCCCGTCCAACATTCACGTCATTGAATGGTTGGGAGCATATTATATAGACACACAGTTTTGTGAAAAGGCAATTCAGTATTTTGAAAGAGCAGTCCTCATCCAGTAAGTTATTATCTCTGTTTGTTGAATACAATCTTGGATATATAATGCATCACTGAATATACAGTATACTGTACTGATTTCGGATTAAATGTCCAACCTTTATTGCATAATTAACAAAAACAAAAATTTAATCCAAAACTTGGATTTTTGCACAAAATAACAAGATTGTAATATATTTTTTAAAAATATTAAAATCTATTCTTTTAATAATAGATCTTTTACATCACACAAATATTTTACATAACCTCCAAACTATCATTTATCAAATCCAAAAATTATTTATAAATATATACAGTATGAGTTTATTATAAATACTAATGGAAATCTTTTTGTTTGTTTTTGTTTTGTTTCATGTGAATTCCAGACCAAATCATGTTGTGTGGCAGTTGATGGTGGCTAGCTGTTACAGGAGAAGTGGTATGACAATCGTGAAAAGATCGCGTTAGCTTAATTAAATTGACCAACAATATCGATATTGTTACTCGAGTCATAAATTGTGCTTTTGGTTGTCTCGTTAAGGAAATTATCAGCGAGCACTCGAGACCTATAAGGACATTCACCGCAAATTCCCTGAAAACGCAGAATGTAACTTACACAAGCATTTTCTCTCTTTCATTTACTTCTCAACGTTGCACTCCTTCAGGTAATAAGTTTCACGTGAGCTTTTTGTGTTGGTTAGGTCTACGATTCCTTGTGAGGCTGTGCACAGATATGGGGTTAAAGGAGGTACAAGATTATGCCACTAAACTCAAAAAAGTGGAAAAGATGAAGGAGATCAGAGAACAGGTAGAGTGTCTGTGCTTTTTTATTTATTTTTTGTGCCAGTGTCAGAGGGTCATGCTTCAGTACTGATTTGACCGAGAGAAATAAAGTTCTAGAGAAAATGTACTTTGAATGAGAAACAGCTGTTTCCAAATCAACAGGGGATTTTTGGATAAGTAAGTGTGTTCAGAGAAAGGAATTATGTTCAGTGTCAGCAGCTCCTTTTCCTGTCGAACATACTGTTCCTCTCTTCTGCTATGTCCCTGCTATGTCTCGTGCTCAGTGTACTGTTCATTCATGTCTTTCGCATTTGTTAGTGCTTTATTGTCAGGCTGGTATACTTATCCTCCTCACTGTACATTGGTATCTCTGTATTAGTCATGCTTCACTTATTTTCCTTTTTTCCCCACTGCTGTAAACCTGTGTTTTGTCTTCCTTTCAGAGGGTGAAGTCGGGGAGGGAGAACAGTGCTCGAGGCCGGAGAGAAGGCAGCGCCAGCAGTGGTAAGTGAACTATTCTGTTCCATCCACGTCGTCGTTCATTCGGTCTGTTCCACAGTGTGCAATGTTCAACTTTTTACTTTCTCGGACTTATTTTAATCTGCTGTCCAATGCAGTGAATCAAAACGAGAGTACTCCAAAGACCATGCACACTCCCCCTCACAAAGTCAGTGGTACGACGATTACTCCATCATTGTTATAGCTTCTGGAAGGCTGTCTCTGGCTTCTTGTTTTAGTGTTACATTTGTGGCATAGTTTTGAAACATTAAACAAAAGCACAGATAAATAAATCTTCACCCTTAAAATACACACACTGTAGTTTTCCAGATTATAGAGCAGCAACTGTAGTCCCCATATAATGTGAAATTAGCTGAATTTAATAGTAGTGTTGAACAAAATGAAATATTTATAATCGTTCCCTAATTCCCTGGGTGTTTGTTTCCTATCCGTCAGCTGAGCGAGACATGTGGGGTAGTTTCAAGTTGGCACCTAAGCCCTGTAGACTGTCACTGCACATTTTAAAATCATTGTATAGTTATTTCCCATTTTTTTTCCCCAATCTCTCCCTTTTAATTCTGTAATTATTGGCTCTTCATGTGACATCAGATATGGAGATCAAGCCAGGTGAGCATTACGTTCTCTTCACAGGATTTTAAGTGATGTAGTATTTGTGATTGAACTCAAACTGCTAGATTTCTGAATTTTGCCCTCTCTGATAGAAAAAGATGTTATTGCAGAATACCATTTCATAATGTTTCATAATGCTCTCACTCTCTTTCTCTTCTGATTGGATGTGCATTATTCGAACATAATAAGCTGTTGATCGTACAGTTAATAGTTAACAGTATAGTTAAAACGGTATTGGAATAACAAAGATCTTTTCCTGTCCTCTCCATCTTTCCATACACATTTTCTGATTGTCTGTATTATCGCTCTGAGATCAACCACAATCCTGCACTGAAGTAGGACAGAGTTATGTGCTATGCCAAAAAAGTTCTCACTTACTTTTCTAGGAACAATGCATGGTACAGTGCAAAGAGTAAACCAACACCTCTTAACCTGTGCCATCACAGTTCTCCTGTGAACTAAACAACAGCCAGCAGGACTCTCAGACGTGGCCGGGTCAGCCTGGTTACGGTCTTACGGAAACCGCTGTAATAAACTGAATCGCAATATGAGATCCAGACATGATATGCAACATTAGCTAGAATGACAAATATTGCAAAATTGTGTATCATTTTACTGAACATCCCCTCATTATCTGCCCTTCAGCAAATATGCACACACATTTAACTAGCGCTACAAAACAGTTGCTTAATCCAGTGGTTTTCAAAGTGGGGGCCGCCAGGGGGCGCACGGGGGGCCCTCAACAATTTGGTGTGAAAAATCAGTTCTCACTCTCGGACAACCACACACACACACACACAATCAATTCCTAATGTAATGTAAAAATGTAAGTTGTAATTATTAATAAAGAAAAAAAGGGGGATATATTCAGAAGTCTGTATTTTTAATGTGTTTTAAAGACATCTTGCAAAAGGGGGGCCTCGGTCAAATGTTTATGCCATCTGGGGGGCCTTGCCCTGGAAAAGTTTGGTAACCCCTGGCTTAATCAGTTGCTTTAAAACTGCTGAAATTGATAATAAGCATCATTCTTGTTCTTATAAAAACAGAAATATCCCTCAGTATGAATGACTGAATTCCAGTTTGGAGTTAAATTTTGTATGGATGGTGATACGAGTGATTTTTTTCCACTTGGTCAAAATGGAAAGATAATCATTTCCCCCTTTTCTCTATTTTGTTTTATTATTCTGAGGACTATTTCAATTTTCACTGTTATCTGGCTTTCAGTCTTGGGTCTGTCTTAGAGTGATCTATTTGTGCCTTTTTTTTTTTTTTTTTTGCAGCCAGGATATGAATACAGTGGAATGGCAAACTTTGCCATGGTGCCTAGTGAAAGTGTATTGCTTTAGAAATAGTCCTGTGTCACAACACTTTTTTGTTTCTGTTGTGTAGATGAGCTCTGACCTGGGACAAAGACTAACAATAATAGTTGTTATCCTGACCTTTTCAAGAGGTTCTTGAATTTTTTTTATTATTATTTTTGTAAATGAAACTTCCAACATGTCTGTGTGTGTGTCTGTTAGACAGTGGACAGAGCAGCCATGGTACAAGTGCCAAAGGGGAGAGGCTGGGTGTCAAGCTGAGGTCACTTCCAGAGCCCCACGAACCTTATGAAGCAAGCACCCCAGGAGACATAGGTGAGCAGTAACGTCTTTTGAACGTCTGAACTTGAAAAGATTCTTAATTGGATTCCCCCCCAAATGTCTCATCATGGAACATTCTGTAAAATATGGGTGGGACGTACATTATACATATTAGTGACTTTAATAGCCAACAGAGTGCACACTACTCCAGTGGTGCATACTTACTGGAAGTGGCCCCCATAGACTTGCATTGATTTGTGCCAATTTTCAAAAAGTTTTTAAGACTGGTTTCTTCAGTATACACTCAGTGAGCACTTTATTAGGAACACTGTACTAATACTGGGTTGGACCTCCCTTTGCTCTCAAAACTCAATTCTTCATGACACGGATTCCACAAGATGTTGGAAACATTCCTTTGGGATCCTGGTCCATGTTGACATAATTGCATCACGCAATTCCTGCAGATTTTTCAGGTGCACTGTCATGCTGTGAATCTCCCGTTCCACCACATACTAAAGCTGTTCTATTGGATTCAGATCCGGTGACTGGGAAGGCCACTGAAGAACACTGAACATGTTCATGTTCATGAAGCCAGTTTGAGACAACTTTTGCTTTGTGACATGCTGCATTATCATGCTGGAAGTATCCATTAGAAGATGGGTAAATTATGACTATGAAGGGATGCACACGGTCAGCAACAATACTCAAATAGTCTGTGGCATTCAAGCGATAATTGATTGGTATTAACAGGACCAAAGTGTGCCAAGAAAACATTCCCCACAGCATTACACCACCTCCACCAGCCTGGACTGTTTACACAAGGTAGGGTGGGTTCATGGATTCATGCTTTTGCTGACCCTACCATCTGTGTGCCTCCAGAAGAAATCGAGATTCTGCAGACCAGGCTGCGTTTTTCCAGTCTGCGCAATTTTAGTGAGCCCGTGCCCACTACAGCCTCAACTTTCAGTTCTTGACTGACTGAAGTGGATCCCGACGTGGTCTTCTGCTGTTGTAGACCATCCGCCTCAAGGCTAGACATGTTCTGCGTTCTGGAGATGCTTTTCTGATCACCACAATTGTACAGAGTGGTTACCTGAGTTACTGTAGACTTTCTGTCAGCTCGAACCAGTCCAGCCATTCTCCATTGATCTCTCTCATCAACAAGATGTTTCCATCTGCAGACCTGCCGCTCACTGGATGTTTTTACTTTATTGCACTGCTTCCACATGATTGGCTGATTTAGATAATTGCATGATTTGAGTAGGCGTACAGGTTTTCCTAATAAAGTGTACATTACAATACAAACTGGGCATATCAGAAAGATATATGCCTCTGCTTATATTGTGATTATGGATTATCTGTAGGGTTACTCTACTCATTTAGTTATTCTTTACCGAAGCTGTCTGTAAATCCACTCTTACTCACTCTTACAAACCTACAAAAACGAAAGATCTCCTTGTTTGCGACAGGAGTCTGTATAATTATGTCAGCCTGGCATCTTCTTCTCCTGACCCGTCCATAACGCATTCCTCGTTACATCGTCACATTTTACAGATCACCGTTATCCTGTTAACACGTGTCCGCAAGCTTTTCATAGGATAGCTGCGATGTTGGGAACAGCTCAGTATCACGCCAAGGCAATATTACTCTTTCTTTCTGAGAATGTCCAAATGAACACACTACCGCCATCGTTTTTTTCCAGATGCTTCTTATGTTGACCCTTTGGGGCCACAAACGGAAAGACCGAAGACCGCAGCAAAGAAACGTGCAGAGGAAGACGAGTTTGCAGACGAAGAGTTGGGGGACGACCTACTTCCAGAATGATGGGCTGTTTGTGTGCTGTGCTCTCATCACACGTATTTATTTAAGAGTTTTCCTGTAGTGCGTATGTAAGCATAACGTAAATACGTGAACGTACAACATTTGTATCAGTTCAGTTTCTTGAAGAGAATAGGCTTGTTCCAGGTTACTGAACACAGTGCTAGAAAGACTATCTATCTATCTATCTATCTATCTATCTATCTATATACATAGATATATATATATATATATGTGTATGTGTGTGTGTGTATCACATTTTCATAAAATCATATCTGATTTGTTATTTTTGTAACAGGTGGAGACAATAAATTTACCTCATTACTTTTAGAAGATTAACATTGTTGTGCTGTTGTTTTCGCTTATTTATTAAGATGTTAGTTTGGATTCATTTTAAAAAAATAAAAAAAAGAGAGAAAGGGGGAGCATTTTCTCAATTCGTCAGACACTAAGCATCTCAGTCTGCCTCTCGGATCTTTTCTGAATCTTCTCTGAGAGAACTTGGCACTGAAGGAACCTGGTGACGCGACTGACCGAAACTCACGGCAATCTGGGAGTTTTCACATAGCAATACAAGTCCTGCTCCACTAATTTCTCCAAATAACGCGGGTAAATTGAGGACTATCTCGCTCTCTCTGAACCCTGCGATTACTACAGTACTCGAGAAGAAACACTCGAGGCGCAAGAAACATCGCCAGAACTTGAAGAAGCCACGCAAATCAGAAAATAGACAGTCTTAACTCTTGAAGGTTTACAGCATAGCAGTGCTCTGGGTTGATTTCGGAGTGTCGGAAAGAGCGGAAGCATGCATGGAGGAGATTTTGTCGTGGCGCTGCTCCTGGCGGTGGTGGTCGTGGTGAGCTGTGCGGCTCGGGGAGGGAAGGCGAACCGGAGAGTGTGTGCAGATCTTCCCGAGGAGATTCTGGAGCAGAGGTTCGGTCGCCTTTCTGTCGGAGTGCTCAGCGCTTTCCATCACACACTCCAACTCACAGCAGAGCCTCAGAACTTGAGCTGCCCATCAGCTGGTGTCCTGCAGCCCGTCCAGAGATCCAGCATTCCTGTGAATCTGCGAAGTCTTTCACCATGGGCGTACAGGTAGCGTGCACGCGCAGAAAACGCGACTCATTTATTATTATTATTATTCTTCATTTAAATGAGCAAGGACGTTTATTTCTCTAAATCCAGATTGAGACACGACCCAGCCCGTTATCCGCGCTTTATTCCGGAAGCGTATTGCCTGTGTAAGGGCTGTCTGATGGGACCGAGCGGTGAGGAGAGTGAGGAGTACCGCAGCGTTCCGGTGCTCGTGCCCACCGCCGTGCTGCGCCGCGCAGGCTCGTGCGTTGGAGGCCGCCGCTCCTACACCGAGAGCTACGAGTCCATACCGGTGGGCTGCACATGTATCCCAGCACTAAAGCCCGAGAAGAGCACACGCAGAGCCGTCCAAAACTCCAACAGACGAAAAAAAAAGTCATAAACTAAACCATTACAACGCACATGCTGCTCAAAGTGCACACAAATGTTGTTGTTTTTTTTTTTAAAAAAAAAGGCTTGTTTTTGGTGGAACCTGGTGCGTTATTGTGTAGCCAAGTTACCAGAACATTTATCACAATGTTTTATCCATTATAATGCTGCTGAAAGAATGATCCAATCAGATCTGACTGCACTGTACAGCTGATATAAATGAGTGTAGGCTTCCCTTGCATGTTCTTGATCAGAATAACTTTGTCTACATGCATGCATATGATTAAGCTCTTTTTCTATTTATTCAAAGTGTAATAATTATAATATGTGTGGGAATTGTTTTGAATGTGATGTGTTTTGAGCAAATATAGAGGCTAATTTGATTGATTGACTGATTTAAAAAAGAAGAAGAAGAAGAAGATAAACAGTTTAGAACAGTTTTTACAACACTGCTAGCCTAGATTTGCCATGTTAAGCATCACAAATGTATTTTCTTCCACAGAGCCAAGATGCTATTGTTTATAAGTTGTACAACCCCAATTCCAGAGGTTGGGCCGCTGTGTAAGACGTAAAATAAAAACAATGCAACGACTTGCTAATCTCATCAACGGATATGTTATTCGCAGTAGAATATAGAAAACGTATCAAATGTTTAAACGGAAAACGTACAATTTTAAGGGGGGAAAAAAAGAAGGTCATTTTGAATTTGATGGCTCAAAAAAGTTGGGATGGGGCAACACGAGGCTGGAAAAGTAAGTGCTACTGAAAAGAAACAGCTGGAGGAATATTTCGCAACTAATTAGGTTAATTGGGAGCAGGTCAGTAACATGACTGGGTATAAAAGAGTAGCTTAGAGAGACAGAGTCTCTCAGAAGTAAAGGTGGGATGGAATCTGGATGGAAGCAGATGTTGCTCTAAAACCTGGAAATACCTTTCAGCATTGATGGTGCCTTTCCAGATGTGCAAGCTGTCCATTCCATAGACACTAATTCACCCCCATACCATCAGAGATGCAGACTTTTGAACCAAACGCTGATAAAAAGCCAGATCTTCCCTCTCCTCTTTAATTTAGAGGACGCGGCGTACATAGTTTCCAAAAAGAACATCACATTTCGATTCGTCTGACCACAGAACAGTTTTCCACTTTGCCTCGGTCCATTTTAAATGAGCTTTGGCCCAGAGAAGACGGCAGTGTTTCTGGATCATGTTCACATATGGCTTCTTTGCATGATAGAGCTGTAACCAGCCTTTGTGGATGTCACGGCGAACTGTGTTCACAGATAATGAGTTCTGGAGGTGTTTCTGAGCCCATGCAGCGATTTCCATTACAGAATCATGCCTCCTGGTGATTATATTTATTATGTACTGTAGATGACGAGATGTTCATAGTCTTCGCAATTTTATGTTGAGCAACATTATCCTGAAATTGTTCCACAAATTGTAGACTCAGTTTTTCGCAGATTGCTGAAGCTTTGCTCATCTTTTCTTCTGAAAGACTCTGCCTCTCTAAGATAATCTTTTTATACCCAATCATCTTACTGACCTGTTGCCAATGAACCTCCAGCTGTTTCCTTTTAATAACACTTACTTTTCCAGCCTTGTTTTGCCCCCGTCCCAACTTTTTTGAGACGTGTTGCGGCCATCGAATTCAAAATGACCTTATGTTTTTCTTAAAATGGTACATTTACTCAGTTTAAACATGTGATACATCATATGGGTTTATGAGATTTGCAAATCATTTTATTTACATTTTACACAGCGTCCCAACTTTTTTGGATTTGAGGTTGTACAATTCATGTTAATCATGATTAAACCATGTTTAAAAAAAAAAGAAAGCTGGTCAGGCACGAAAATATCACACCACCCAAATATGGTAATCCAGACAAAATGATCCCATAAGAATTCTCAACAGTCCGTAACTGGCTTTACTTTAAAGTTCCACTCCAAGCCTAGAGGAGACCTGACTCATAGTTAACATAACATCTGAATTCATTAGCGAGGTTGTGATTATGTTTGGGTAGATAACGGCATATCTTCACATCCATGAGTTTTCCTGCATGCTCTTCCATAACAGCTCCTGAAATTACAATGAAAGTAAAGTCATAAATCAGGCCGAACATGCTCCATCTTCTGAGTCACTGGTTGGAACTGAAGTAATTTGGGAGAGATTTTCTCGAACCTTCTTTGAACTCTACTCCACTTACCTGTGCACAGCAGGATTTTCCTCTTGGTGAGGTATTTTACTGTGAGTGCCACCCTGCTCAGGCATTCCTCAGACAAGTACGGAGGGTCTGCAACCACGATATCGAAGCTCTGCGGGAGGACATCTTCAGGCAAACACAGCGGGTTGTTGTAGTCATAGAAGATGAACTCATCACCGTATGCAGCGAATCGACGGTCAAACTCGAGCAGCACGGCCGACACGCGGCGTGACCCATCGACGTTCTCGGATTCCAGCTGCTTCAGCTTCTGGTAGACACTGGGAGCACTGATGCATGCTATTCTGAAGGCCATAATAAACATAACTGAGACATTAGTCAATACCACAGCACGACTGTAGTCTGAATACGGCAAAGTAAACGGATTTACAATAAACTCGCTGTCTGCCAGAACCGTATATTTTGCACAGTACTTTAATTAATAGGCATAGTAAATAAAGATGAACTAACCTCCCCTGTTTTCCCGCTTGCTGTATGGCTTCCTCAGCCAGCCGTGTAGCCGTCTCATCACTGTACCAGAACTGGCTCATCCGCTGGTTACAGATAAAACATCAGGGACAACTGAATACTTTTCTTGATGTCAGGACTGCAATGCGGATCGTTAACATAAATATAATGACCTACTGTGGAACTTTATTTCTTGCCTATAATCTATAATATTTTACTACAAACAGCTTTATACCACAGCATCTCACTTCTGACTGGTCAGAAAGAAAGGATTATAAAGATTCGTTCTTTATAACAGCAGCTCTGACGTGCTCGTCATTTCTATATCAATAACTTGCATAGGGTCGTCTAAGGCGAACAAATCACAAACATTTAGTGTTGATATGGTGAAGTTTTCAGCGAGGAGACATTTATTTAGCGTTCTTGGAAGGAGTCTCGGCGCGCGGACTGTTAGTGGTTAGCGTGTTCGCCTCACACCTTCAGAGTTGGAGGTTCGATTCCCGCCGTTACACTGTTGTATGCATGTTTTTCCCCAGTGTTGTGTGGGTTTCCTCCGGGTACTCCGGTTTCCTCCCCCAGTCCAAAGAAATGCATAGTAGACTGATTCGCATGTCCAAAGTGTCCGTAGTGTATGAATGGGTGTGTGAGTGTGCCCTGTGATGGGTTGACACCCTTGTGCCCCCCGCCTTGTGCCAGACGCTCCTTGGGATAGGCTCCAGGTTCCCTGTAGGATAAGCGGTATAGAAAATGGATGGAAGGAGTCTCCAGTGTCAGCGCTTTTGAGTCGTAACGTGAAGACAGAAAAACCGAGAAGCTGGCGAGTGGATGAACGTTTCAAATGCAAGTGATATCAGGACGTGTTTCACTTATGTCCCGCAACATTAAACGTAACTCTAAATGGACGGACAAAAAAAAAAAAAAAAAAAAAAGTATTGTACTGTTATTGTTATTCTTATCACTCCAGGATGCAACCACCCAGTCACTCATTATTTTCCTCTATCAGCATGCCCTGAGATGTTTTACTCCTCGAAACACAGATTCAAGGTTTATTAAGGTCAAATTAAGCTCTGGATGCAAAAATACTATACACATTGTTGTACAGTGCAATAATAAAAACTCCTCCACTCACCCAGTCCTCCTTAATGGCCCCCACGGTGTAGCTGTCTCTCAGAGCCGAGGGTCCAGCTCCATTCTCCGCGTAAAACTCCTGCAGAGCCGCCAGAGCAGCAGCCGAGAGCTGGGGCACATCATCATCATCATCACCACCATCATCATCACGGTGATTCATGATGGAGTGAAGAACCCTAAAGGAACCTCTACAGATACCTGCACACTTCAGTGACAGTCAGTGCTCACCAGTTATCTAGCCCTGGCCACTCAACACTGCTGTTTATTTATTTATTTATTTATTTATATAAAACATTCCGGATTCTGCTGATTAAGTGTCAATTTAGTGATGGACAATATTATAACTGTGCCAAATATCCTACCGGAAATGAAGGGGGGGAGGAAAGAAAAGAAAGAAAACGATATCAGCCCCGTATGAGTGTCACATGCTACCCCGTCAGACTTGCAGCATGTCCGCCATGTTTGTTTCCTCCACGTGTTTGGCGAAGTACGGCAGACGCTAAGGGACAAACTTGATCATCCGATTCGCCATGCTGTGCTGATCAAGTGTGTGTGTGGTGCATGAGGTTTTTTTTTGTTTTGTTTTTTTGCATATTAACTAGCATCAAAGACACGAGCATCTTACTGACGTCATCAAAGTATCATTCAGACAATATGTCTTATTTATTTATTTATTTCTAAAATGACCAAGGATGTTCAAGAACACAAGGTGAAATAATAATTTTAATAATGATTCCGATGTGGTCATGACTTGGTGGTCATCACGTTTGCTTGAAGGTCCAGGTCGAACCTCATCTCCGCCCTGTGGGCATGCATGTTCTCCTTGTGCGTCGAGGTTTTCCTCCAGGCTGATTGGCGTTCCCAGATTGTCCCTGAGTGTGTGAATGTGCCGTGTGATGGATCGACACCCCGTCCAGGGTGTCCCCCACCTTGTGCCCCGAGTTCCCTGGGGTAATCTTCAGTCTCCTCGAGAACCCTGTGTAGGAGAAGCAGGATGGAAAATGAATGGATGTCAGCCCGGTCAAACATGTAACCCATCCACCAGAAGTTACTAAATAATCTAGATCTTTTCTCACCCACGTTTGTCTAACTATCCTTGTGAGGACCTTCCATTAACAGGATTATTAAAACCTGTAATAAAAACTGTTCCTCGTGGGGACCACATTGGACGCACCAAAAACATGCACACGTCCATGCCTGCTCCTCTCAGCGTACACTACAGGTGTGAATTAGACATACAGAACTCCTCCAGTTGTAATGTTCATCATCAAACAAGCTTCCGTTGCTAGATTGCTAGCCATTATGTCCATGGGTACAGCTGTCATAACTGCTATTTTTATTTTTATTTTTAAATGGTGGTTATAGATGAGTGCACAAATATTTCTACAGTAGGCATGAGCAAAGCTCACCTGCCACTGGTTTACAGAACATCTGGGGCCAGGAGGGATCCCTGCATTCAGACCGTCTAGGAAGCGTGACATGATTGTCTAGAGTGCAGAAAAGAGTGAACGATGGGAATAGGGGTCGATACAGGTCACGGTCTAGCCAATATTAAAGGAATACAACTGGGTTTTTCAACCTGATTTCTAATACACTTGTAGCACATGGATGATTACCACAGACGATGACTATACTACGTTAACACCGGGGGAAACGGTTTTATAACAATAACGGTTTCAGTACATTCATAGTGAATGTACTGAAAACATACGTTTAGTGTCAAACTTTCCTGAACTCTTTCTTCATCCATCCATCCATCTTCTATACCGCTTATCCTTCCTTCAGGGTCACGGGGAACCTGGAGTCTATCCCAGGGAGCATCGGGCACAAGGCGGGGTACACCCTGGACAGGGTGCCAATCCATCGCAGGGCACAATCACATACACATTCAGACACGCATTCATACACTACGGACACTTTGGACATGCCAATCAGCCTACCATGCATGGGGGAGGAAGCCGGAGGGAGGAAACCGGAGTACCCGGAGTAAACCCCCGCAGCACGGGGAGAACATGCAAACTCCGCACACACAGGGCATCGAACCCCTGACCCTGGAGGTGTGAGGCGAACGTGCTAACCACTAAGCCACCGTGTGCCCACTCTTTCTTCATTAAGCAGTGGTTCTCAAACTGGGGGCCCTGTGGGGGGGGGGGCATAGAAATTCTAGAACATTATTGTTTTTTAAAAAAATTTGACGACTCTAGGGGGCCACAAAGGGATGCACCTAACACAAAAGGGTGTCTTAGACTGAAAAAGTTTGAGAACCACTGATTAATGGTTACAAGTTACCAAAGTAATCATGTAATTGGAGTGCTTCTGTTGCATCAAGGCCATCGAGTACAGAGCACTGAAGACCATCATGACCTCTTCATTCCCAACCTAACGCCGATGAACCACAATTCATTTCCTGTTAATCCTCTTTTTAAAATAAATAAATAAATTCATTCATTCATTCAGTGGATACTAATAAAACCAGTCATATTCCAGGGCACACATGTATACATGGCATTAAAAATTCCCAGATCAGGGAACATCCTGAAAAGAAAAAAAGTTATGAAGTAGAATGACCCTTTGTTATAAAACAGGCCTATGCAAGCATGGAAAAAAAATAAAAATAAATATAAATGTACACGCGCACAATATATTTATATAATAAGTTTATATACATCTTACAATACATTTCAGGCATTCCAAAAGAGAAATAAACAGGATTAGTGCTCTAAACAAATGGAAACAAAAGAGTCTTTCTTTTAAAAAAAAAAAAAAGTGAATTCTTTTTGGTATTTTATTGTTATAGCAATGGTTTGGATGAGTGTGCGCTAGTTTGTGTTGCACCATGATTTTATAAGAGTAAAAAAATAAAAGCAAATGGCATACATCATTTAGTGACCCCCGTGTATTTGCTGGAAACGTTCATTATCTAGTTTTTTTATAATGACTTTCACAACAACAACAACTGTGATCAGGGAGACCTGGTTTAAAAAAAAAAACAACAACAACAAAAAAAAAAAAACTACAAATCGATCTTAACCCATTTACCACCAGGTGAAGTCATAAAAGCTTCAAAGGCTGTAATCTACAATCTTATAAAATGTCAGTCCCTATTGTTTTTAAATCATTCCTTTGTTTCCTTTTTTGAAAAAAATATATGTACACCCTCAGTGAACGCAAAGCGATTTGGTTTCTCTTCGTAACTGCGTTCCGCATTTCAGGTCCGGCGAGAAAAGGCTTCTTTCGTCATAAAAATGTCAACCGGAGCTCATATTTAATCATCTAACAGTCTAGATCTCCTAAGGCTTCACTAGCGACGCTGCCCGCTGAGGCTCCAGATCATTTCACTCGGTCGCACTAGGGGACCGCGGCTCGGCTTTTACGCTACTGCCGATGTTTCTACGGTTAGTCCCGCGTGCTTGGACACGCAGCTCTATGTTCTCGTTCTACGCGGCCGGCCACGTTAATGCGTCGTGGAATTGGAAGATGATGGTCTTGAGGTGTCTCTAAAACCAAATATTTTGTTGGGCATACAGAAAGCGACTCTTATTATGACCAAGAAGGGTTTAGGATACGTTTAAGGTCTCCGCGAACCTGCGGTCGTATTTCCTCCCTGGTGATTGCTTGCTTGTGTGGATTTGTACTTTTAAATAAATGAGCAAATATATTTAGAGCCTTCAGAAAAGGAACTGCTAACGTGACAAACCAAACCAATTCTATCAGAGCCAACAGCCTCTGTGATGAGACTACAGGCTCCGCAATAAGACACAGTTCTACCCATTGCTGTACAGACAGCTGGATCCGAGACATGAAAAAAGGCACTCGAGGAGAGGCATTAAAGTGAGTGTGTGTCTAGACTGGGGAGGAGAATTTGCCCCTAACTCTTTATACGTCCCTTCTGACAACCTCTCACTGGCACAGTAGCCATTTATCAGCTTGGACTGAGATGAATGCGATGAGTCCCCCCCAAACTTCCATCCTCTGCTTCCGGCAGACTTGCTGGCTACAACGGAGAGAACGAGAGCAACATTTCGAATGACCTCAGACACGTCGACGCTCCTCTCCAACAGCACAGTTCTGCTATGATTGTCCAGAGCTTGTCATGCCAGAGAGAACGTCAGAAGGAGAAGAAGAAGAGCTTTTCTTTCAATGGTACAAGAGAGGGGCGGGTGGAAATGAGGGAGCATCCAGAACAGTGAAGAGGATGCTGGCGACAGTGGTTATTTGACACAGAGCAACCCTCCGACGTTGGCCACAAACTCCTCCAGGCTCTTGAGGAAGGCCACTTTCTGCTTTCGATCCATCGTTGGAGGTGTGCTGCTGGCCGTGAGCGTGTTGAAGGCGTCGGCGAGGCGCTGGTAAATCACAGCGTCTCTCTGGCTGGAGAGCAGAGTCTCCACCAGCTCGGAGTACTCCGCCTGACACACACACACACACAGCTTCTATATAATACCCTATTATCATCATGACGTTTTGTTTTGTTGTGCTCTAACTATTCGACTAAATCCTGCAAATTAACGCTAGTCTTGATCTAGATCTTTATTAAACAACAATATTTACCTGATGCAGGCACACGAGTGTGTAGAGCGCTTCTCCAGCTGCCACGGTCATTTCAGTGTTGTGCTTCTGCAGTACCAGCATATCAAACACCAGCTGTATACAGGACAGACGGACAGAAGGTCATGTCGGATATAACGAATATGATCGAATGAGATTAAAAAGGTAGTCATTGTAACGGTCAACACCGACCTTGAGGAAATGTCGAGTAGCAATAAATAAAGGGGTGTCTTTCTCCTGTGTTTTGGCACACTGCTCCGCCAACGGCGACAGAGATTCCAGACACAACTGACTAATCTCGGAGCTCATTCTGCACGATGGACGTCAAGGTGAAAGCGGGACCATGATCTCATGACAGAATCAAATCGACCATTATCTAATTCAATACAATAATAAACAGTAGTGACAAGCACACACCAGCTGAAACTGCTGTAGTCTGAATATACACTACGTTTAGACACACGGTGTAATAGATGCACACACTGAAGCAGCGTAAGGATACGAGGTCATGCCCAACTCAAGGGAGAACATTAAGCTCTTGAAGAGCTCCTCTGGCAGCTGAGGGATCTTCTCAGGAAAAATCTCACAGATGAACGTGATGAGCTTATAGTACTGGTTACATAAAGATGGGAACTACAGAAAGGAGAGAGGTTTTAATACATTCTCTATAGTACGCGCTTACATCGGCTTACGATGCTAATCAAAATAAAATAATCAAAAAACGTGGTCGTTTCATGTTCATGAAATATAAGCCTCACCTTTAGAAGGTCCTGAGACATGAGGGGCAGCACAATGTTGACCCCAAACAGCACCACGTCAGCCGCCGAGACCGTGCGACCGGCTCCTGAACTCGGCTCTTGCCCTCGAAACACCTCATCTGGGTTACAAACACAGTCACGTCACTGCACGTTCAAACACGTCGATAACACGTCGATAACAGTGAACCAAATTAAAAGTAAGAAAGAATCAAATAAACTTTGATTAGTCGATTAATATAATCGCAACCGAGAGCTCCTGACCCAGCCAGAGTGCTCTTACCGGTGTCACTAAAGTCTATAAATTCTTTGGAAAGCAGGTTGGTGAGGAGCTCCATGATGAGCAGCAGGTCCTGGTATTGGTCTTCTTCTGCAGCCACGTCGAGTCTCTTACGACCCAGGTTGTTCTTCGAGTAGACTTGCAGCAGCGTCAGACACACCTCATACAGCTTCATAGACTTAGTCTGCAGGAAAAACAAAGATACTTTATAGAAACTGCTTACTTACAAACACCAATACCTGATACGATACCTAATTCCTGTATGTGATGATTTGATAGCTAGGCGTACAGGTCGACTGATTGATCAGAACCAGTAACCGATTGCTGGAACTAGCGGTTATTGGCAAAAAAATCCACACTGATCGATTTTCCCCAGTTGCGTCCGTTGCTGGAGTGGCTGAGGGGGTCAAATGTCATTATGCGTTACGATAGAGGCGAAATAAAAACTAATCGCGGACAGATTTTGTTGTGTTATTTGAAGTGTTTTTTTTTTTTTTTGGTTTCATTTTGGATGTCTCTATTTTTATTTGTTATTTGGAGTGTTACTTTTTGGTTCAGTTTGGGTGTGTATATTTATTTACTTTAATATTTATTCATAGTTAATACATGTTCAGATATACACCACCGGTCAAAAGTTTGTGGACACACAACTGAAATGTTTCTCATGATCTTAAAAAGTTTTTGGCTCTGAAGGTGTGTGATTAAATCTTTGAAATCGGTGTCGTAGACAAAAATATAATCGTGCCGACGTATTCGTTTCTTTCATTAGAAAACTAACATTTTATTTCTTTATTATTTCTTTTAAACGGACGACTCGGAGTGAAATATTCCGAAAAGCGGCGATGAGAGTTCGGCGTCTGTGTGAACTCCTTTAATACTGTTTATAAAAAGCATCTCGGGGAAATTCCTCAAGAGATCGGTCGAGAAAACGCCAAGAATACATTTCGGGAAATTCTAGGCGAAAAGGGCTCTTCTACTTTGAAGATGCTAAAATACTCAATTATTCTGATTTATTTTTATCACAGCATGATTCCCATAGTTCCATTTGTGTTACTCCAGAGTTTTGATGACATTATTTTTATTGTAAAACGTGGAAAAATAAAAAATAGTGTGTCTAAACTTTTGACAGGTAATGCACATTCAGATGTATAGATTTATCTCATTTTAAAAAGTACAGTACATTTTCATGCTACAGTCAGTACTGTTGATTAATCCTTATTGACAGGTACTGGTACTGCCTAGCGTAGTTATCGGTATCTGTAAAAGCCATTATCGGTCGACCCCCAGCTACGTGCCACAGCAAAAGGGACATAAGCCTGAAGCATTCAGCGTTTGATCAGATACCGGCTGTCAGAATGTCTCTGAAGCTCCTGCATCACAGTCAGTATGGAATCTTTAAATGTAATTTTTCCTCTCTTTTCAATTCTGGGGGTAACAAGACTTTATTTAAGATGCTAGAACTTAATTTCTTGTTGAAATACACACACACAAAAAAGAGACATTTATTTCAGTTAGGGAAAGGCTGCAATTTTAAGAATGACGCATAATAATGGAAAAAAAAAAAAAAAAAAGGTCACAATTTCATGACGTGCAGGGTTTTCCCAGGCCACCATATATCATATCATATATAAACACACTTGAACTCACCTCTCCCAGGTAGCAGATTTGCTTATGGGCCACTTCAACAAACACCTCAATGATGAGGTTGACCGTTTCTGGCGAATTCTGGTAGACCTCCATTAAGCCAATGCAGCTAGACAGGAAGTCCATGAGGAAGCTGAAAAGAGAGGCCACATTGTCTATCTGAGTTGCCTCTGCAATGCCACACAGGGCTTCCAGAGTGGCTACAATCTCCTGCTTCACTGCCTCCTCTTGGCAGATCTGAGCAAAGTTTTCCTGGTTAATAAGGTTCAGGAACCGCTGCTGGAGTGGATGAAGAACCTGGAACACAGAAAAAAGACCAAGTGAAAAAGTAGAACTCCATAGCAGAGATTCTACCCGATCACATGAAACAATCCCATACAGGGACGCCAAACTAACTAATCAAGTAATACTAGAAGACACGTATGGTGCCTTTGTTGTTTTGCTTACTTGCAGCAGGCAGTCATTTTTATCAGCATACTGCCAATAAGTACTAAACTCTACCATACCAAAAGATCCAATCTCACATATTAGATTAAAAAAAAATAATACACAGGTAAAGTAGAAGTGCACTGACCTCTGCCCAGTACTGCTGTTTAGTATCAGTGTCCATGTGTGCAAAGCCACCGAGGACCAGCGCCTTCATCAGCGTGCGCTGGATTGGGCTGGACAGCAGATGCAGCGGAGGACTGCGGCTGGCAAACTGCTTGGCCAGACTCCACCAGTTCTCACACTGCACCACGATGTTTGCTCTGATGGACAGAATGGGACAGGAAGTAAAGCCACGGTGAAATTAAACAAAACTTTTACACAGCGGATAACAAGGTCCAGAGCTACTTCACGGGATTTCGGCATCTAAAAGCTAGTGCTGGATGACAAATCACATAAATCACAAAATCCCTGTAATTAAAATACAAATAACCAGCTTCGTTATTTTATACATGTTAAATTAAAGCACTTTTAATACCATTTTAGTGTTTAAAGACTTTATAGTTTGTGAATTCTAGGGTAAACAGTATGTTCTACGCCCCTCAATTCTAAACCTCAAATGGCCTCTAGATGACTCCAGACTTTAGGAGCGCTACTATAATTTCACCAGCAGGGGGTGCAAATGTACAGGAATAAATACAGTAACTGAATCCATAGTAATCTCGAAGATAAGTTTCCAATGTTCACGCATACCTCTCTCTCTTTTCCACAAGAGTGACCAGAAGTTCCACCGTGTCATTGGCCAGGTCAGGCTCAGAGCTCCAAACGGAGAGATTATTTATCACCTTCTCCAGCAGGTACCCCACAATCCACTGAGCCCCCTCGGTGTCAGCCCCGAACGCTGTGCTTAAGGGCATACTGATCTAAAGGGAGGGAAACGGGTACAATACAACATGAATTTTTTTTTTTTTTTAGTTAAAATGTCAAGACTTGGCGCCACATTCAAGGTCTTTACACGAGTAATAAAATCTCAAATTAATTAAGATCAGCGAATCGCAGTTTTCTATAGAGAATATCCGGAGCTCACCTGACCATACAGTTTCTCATCCACTAGTAGGTAGGTTTTGGCCCAACGCCGCAGAAACCACACGATGTCTTTACCCATCTGAGGGCTCAACAGTTCTGTTAGACTCGCCCGTGTTGCCCGAGACTCCACCTCCGATGTCCTCAGCACCGCTGATAACAATCTGAGAGGAAAGAAATGACACACGGCTCTGATTAAATCTTAAAACCTGACATCACAAAAATATACATCATATATCGCGATATTCGAGGACATTTCTACGATACACGACATGTATCACGATATATAATTTATCTAACCAACTCTTCAACACAGTAGTAAAAAAAAAAAAAAACAGGAAAAAACCCCAAAACATTAAACTGACTGACAATACTTTTCTTTAATGCATACAAAGATTACGTTTTTAAAAAATGACATCAAATCAACAGCATCCGTTCAGTACAGTTTAATTTATAATGAATAAAACCTTTTTTTTTTTTTTTAAAAACCATCACCATACCAACGATATCTCGGAAAAGTGCATCACCTAATCATTTATCACGATAACGATATTATAACAATCCCTAATTTCTCCATCTGCGGTTTAATAAAGTATTATCCTATATCAAAATATAATTACCCAGCCCTAGTTGGTCAGTTCTTCTCACATTCCTACTGTTCACAACAAAATGTTGACAAATTCAGGATTTAAAAAAAAAAAAAAAACCTCTGGTCTTTGTGGCTCCACATCCACATCTGGCCCAGAGGAAATAGTACTAATTATACTATTGATTAACAACAGGGGTAATTATTTTCCAGTCAATCCACAGCTTTAACAGTGTCACAGTAACAGGCTAATGAGAAAATGTGCAGTCCCTTTAAATTAAAAAGGGAGCTGCGAAAACAAGGAGAAGACAATGCGAAAGAATTCAAACCTATAAAAAGCACACGGACGCTTTTGTTCCACCTCCAGTGGAAAGACAACAAGGATACTGAAGAAACGGCTTACTGCAGATGAATGACCTGTAAAATAGATATGGCTTCTCTGACGAGCCAGGGCAGCACAAGCGAATGGTTTACATTGTTTGCAAAAACAAACCCCATTGACATTTCAGAGCCGTGGGGTCAGGACGCTGTCATTAGGAAACTTAATCCTTCAGCCCACTGTCTTTCCAAATCCTCCATCCAACACCCCCCCACCAACCTACTGTCTCTCTAAATCCTTTACCCCTCTGCTATTCTCTCTTACCGTCCCCCAAAGCTCTCCTAGTGCTGAACCCATCGACATCGCACCCTTTCAATTCCTCAGCCCTGACCTCCATACTCTCTCTCCCATTTTCACAACCACTGACAGAAAGGTCTGTAGGTGAAGGATGAAGCCTCGAGACGCTATCAATAGAATTACAATACCGGCTTTACTTTTAAACTAATACGAGCAAGTACAGTTCAGACGATTTAAAACCAGGCTTGTTTAAAGTCAACACCCCGCTTCCTACCCTTCAGTCACCTCAAACACCCTCTGCTCTCCATTCATAAACTTCCCCTGTTCCGCTCTCTCAGCACTGCACCTGTCCTGGCTCTAATTGAATAATGCGTGCGGCGTGGCATTAGAGACTCGGCCGGCGCCAGGGCCACTCGCGTGGCCACTCTGACTGGCACATGGCCAGGACATTCCCCGCTGGGCAATAGAACTGCTGCTACCAGGGCAGATCAGACACTGTGTAGTGCACCAGCCCTGGACACATAGGAACCATTTCCTGCTGCTAAAGCTTGCATGTTTTACTGACCGCTGCTGCGGGCGGAGTGAAGGGTACGCTGTACAACAATTGATCACTAAAGGCTCTGTCTGGCATGGAAACAGCATTCATCTGACATTACACAGAGTTAAGCCACTGACAACAATGCACCGGTTGCACTTATCACAGTATGGATAGTTAAACTCTGCGTACACTGCCGGTCAAAAGTTTGTGGACGCGCGACTGAAATGTTTCTCATCATCTTAAAAACCTTTTGATCTGAAGGTGTATGAATAAATGTTTGAAATCGGTGTCGTAGACAAAAATATAATAGTCCCGACATATCTTTCATTAGAAAACTAAAATTTTATTTACAAAGAATTTTTTTTTTAATCGATGACTTGGAGAGAAATATTCCGAAAAGCAGCCGATAAGAGTGCGGGGGGAGGGGTGGGGGGGGGGGGGTTCGGGGAATATAAATAAAGAATGAGTGTCACTAAACTTTTGACCGGCAGTGTATATAAATACCACGGAGTCATCAGGTTAGCCTGCTCACTAAAGCCAGAGAAACATGTGACCACTTCTACCGTCTGATAAACAAAGTGTCCGAGGGCTCTGCCTTCAGTGGTCATCCACGCTACTGATAGTCGTCAGATGTTCCGAATTGCTGGTGTTAACCGAGCTCGTCCGTCGACCTCGATCTCTCTTTACCTGATGACGGAGTCTGTCCTGTTGCAGCCCGGGATGGAGGAGGCTTTCTCCCCGGGCGAGCCGAGGATCTGCAGCGTGGTGTTGATATCCACCTCGGTGGAGTGTTTTATAGAGAACTCCATCACCTCTGTGGGGATCATCGGCGTCTCCCCCTGAGGGTCATCAGCTAAGAGGTAGCCTGTCACGACCCGGACAAAACGTAAATGAATATTCTGTTTTGCACTTTTCTGTAATATTGAGCGCTTAGAAACAGAAAATATTTCATTGACATTCTTGAAAAGTACGCATTTCCCCGGTTTTACTGTTAATAAAACATCAGAACAGAGTAAAGAAATCTTAGATTTTACTCTCTTCTATTTCAGACAGACCTGAGACTAATATGAGCCAGTGAATATCTTCATAGAGGTCATCTAAAACTCTCCGGTCCACCGAGTCTGGCTCCGACGAGGCCATGAGGTGCTGCTGGTGTCTCTGGAGCTGTCCATGAAGCCGTGTAACTCGGTCCTCCAATAAACTAATAACGAGAAACCGATCGACGGTGAATAGGAATTTCTTCAGTACTCAATACAAGGTGATGATGAGCGAGCGTGCGCTTTTACCTCGTAAGCAGAGGGATGCAGTGCTCTGCCGCAATGCGCCCCAACATTCCGATACTCGCTAGCTGATCTGAAAACAGTTCTCGGTCGTCCTCCTGCAATTCATTGATCTCCTCCTCTTCGTGAGATGCGACACCGTTTGCAGTCTAGACACAGAGACGAAGACGACCCAAAGGGTCACGACTGCCAGTTTACGTTACGAGTTCAGAATAATAATAAATAAATACATACATAAGCACTACAAATTTGTAGAAGAAAGGATTGAGAAAGATGGCTGAAATTATGCCATGTAGATGGATGGATGGACCGCTCTCACCAGGTTTCTGGTTCCGTCAGGGGCTGCAAGGTGACACTGAATGTAGGAGTTGAAGACCTGCACAGCCGGCTGGACAAAGCAGCCACGGGGGAAGTGCTCATCCTCCTGTACCAGCGTGAGCCACGACTCCAACAGCTTGTCATATGCTTCCATATAAACCATATCATCCTTATCCAGCTAAAGGAGACAGAAAACATAGCAGGAATGAACATGGGTTACAGTTAAGTGCGTGAAAACAATTAGCGTGCCTTCACAATCGGCCGACCTTAAAACGATTTCTTTGTCTATCTGATACGCAGAACGTATCAGATAGACAGTTGAGTTTAATCCCCAAAGGGCGTGACCTTTAGACGAATCGAATCGATCTGGGGATCGAGTCTAGTACTCACCACCTCTTCGAGGGCGGCGCTACGTCCGAAGGAGCAGGTGAGCAAAGTGAGGCAGTTGACGAAGGAGGAGAAGAGCTCGCTCGGTAGAGCCGTAAGAACGCTCCGGGGAAACGTGGCAATCAGATTACTGATAACGTTCGAGATTCCCACTGCCTCGGAGTCTTCGATCTCAATCCTGCGCACACGTGAACGAAATCGTTAGCGTTACACAAAATGATACTCCTACCAAATAAATAAATAAATAAATAAATAAATAAATAAAGTCAAGAAGACCAAGTGCTGTTATAAATGCAAACGGCCTGAATTTAATAAAGACAAATCAGTGACGCATGAATAAATAAATATATAAATAAATATATTTATTTATATATTTACACTCTGACGTTAAATAAAAGACGTTTAATTGCGTCGGTACTCCATAAACAAACTTCAGGGTGTACCAGAAAGAAAAAAAAATAAAAAATAAGCAAGCACTTTGTTTTCCTCAAAAGGTCAAAACTAAAAGTTACATAAGTGGAGTAAGTGGTTCAGACTAAACAACTGCATAAAAGTCAGGGATGGCGGTGGAATCTTATAATAGATCAAGTGTTGGAAAAGCTGTACAAACATCTGTCCCAGAAGAACCTTCAAGACTCCGTAGGAAGAAAGAAAAAGAAAAAAAAAAAAGCACTACCACAGCACAATGTGTGGGAATGTTTCGAATCACCAGAACTCCATTCATACACTCGTTTACGTTCTCGTGCTTTCGAGGTTGTAGGCAAATCGATTCCATTCAAATCCACACAGTGCACAACGGCCTGGATTGTCTGGATTCTTCCTCACAAAAAAAAAAAAAAAGCTAGAACGCGACTAGGGATCCGTTTCCCTTATGCTCAACTTCTACGGCTCTAACCCGTATCAGATGGATTTAAATTGCAAGCAGAGCAGTTCAATCACAACGGACCTGCCGCATGGTTTTCCGATGATGCAACTGGAAAAAAGCTCCAAAAATAGGTGATTATGGAGCTGCAAGTGAAGCAGAGAAGTAGAAGGAAGAATTGAGGAGAAAGACCCTGACTCGCTCCAGCAACGATGGATCGAATTTCAGGAGCCTGTCTGCACATGCATTAAGATTATCCTTCGGTTTTTAAACACGGATCTAGAAGACGCTTCAAAGTGAGCGCCAAACAGAACGTATGCCTATTTACCGATCACACTTCCGACTGCACATACACAGACAAAAGCACGCACGGATCGACTCGAGTCGAAGCGTGTCTTTTACGCTAAAAAGACTTGTACGACGCGTTAGACACGGTTTAATTCATGCTCACCCGTTGATCATGTTGAGTAGCCCCTCCACAAGGTGGGCCAAGTAGGTGACCTGAGCACTCTCATCTGGGAAGATGGGCCCGTGCATAGACGCCAGCTGGGCCAGGCACTGCAGGGAATCCTGGGCCATGTCGGAGTCTTCACGAATCTTCCTGTGCACCTGAGAAAGCCAATCGAAATTTTGTAAATCACGTACACGAACAGATTCCAAGATATGAAAAGTCGAGATCCAAACGAGCTACACGAAAACAAACAAAATCACAGGACGACACCTGAAAAAGACGAACATCCTCAAAGCGGTATGAATCAGTTTGCTTCGCCAACGTGCACGCTCCTCTCGGGTTAGGAGGCATGATATTAAAGACGGAGATAAAGCAGGACGATAGAAAATTGGGAGAGAATGTGTGTGCATGAGAGAGCGACCGAGAGCGAGAGAGAAGTAAAAAGGAAAAAACGGTGAGGCTATATAAACCCTGTAGGCATTCTGCAGCGGGAGGAACTGCAGACTGGCTCCCTGGCAGCTGATCAAACACACAGCTGGGGAGCTCACACACGGTCTTTCTGAATTACACAGAAAAGCATCTCTCTCGCATAAACACCCACTCCCCCTGCCCTTTTTCCTCGGCCTTACTTGAAAGGACGAATCTGTCTTTAATTTTGCAGTCGTGCAACGTACGCGAAGCCGCCTTCTTAAAACGTGAAAAGGTAGAGCGCGTGAAGAATCGGGAAGACCGCTCACCTAGTGAAGCCAAACTCTCTCTCCGTCGTCGTCACTCTCCAGATGCGCGACGCTCAACGCGAAGTCGATTCAAATCGCAGTTCGGAGATGCTTTAAAGTAAAATCGGCCTCTCTGCCATTTGCGAGGAGCGAGAGATCCCCGGCCATAGCGGTACCATGGCTAGGAGTGTGTGTTTAGTTCAGTGCCCTGCTCTCCCATACCAGAAGCACATGTGGTTCCACTGCAGAGCGGATGTTTGGCACAAAATCCTCTTCACTTCTTATTGGGTCTCTCTCTCTCTCTCTCTCTCTTTTTTTTTTTTTCTTTCTTTCCCCCCTCAGCTCGGTTTCTTTTCTTTTCTATCTCAGAGCCTTACCCTGTCTGTCCACCAAACATTCTGGCAAAGATGCTTCGAGTCCAAAAAGAAATAAACGTAAAGTTTCCATCTCTATGAAACTACGATTCGTAGTACACACTACTTCCTGTCTTCACAAGCTGGACAAAAGAGCTGCTAGGAGACCCATTACTGTTAACATAGTGTGGCACTGATCTATCTAGTGGAGGACTGGACTCCGTTTTCCACAGTGTGAAATCATTTGCTGAGCCGATACAGAAGAGAGAGAGAGAGAGAGAGAGAGAGAGGGAGGGAGAGAAGGGGAGGAGGTGAATGAGAGGTAGATGAGAGACAAAGCCAGAGAAAAAGATAGGGCTAAATAGAGAGACAGAGCGCAAGGCCAAAGTTACGTGGGCAGAAAAAACAGCTGCGCTTACGAACATCCACACCACGCAAACTATTCCAACTGCCTTGAATCCAACTATAGTTAGACTGACATATATTCATTTAGATGCCTCCTGTCAGACAGAGACAACCATTTTTAGGAGGAAGACAAAGCTTCTGTCCATCTCCTGAGCAGACCTTTTGTTCTCGATCAGATCATCACGGCATCGGCGTCTACGCGGATCCAGTTACTCAAGCAAAAGGGCAACTAATAATCAGCATTATCGCATCGATCTCAATCAGCGACGACAAAACACGAAACTGCTTAGTCCATAAACGAACCACACGTGCCTTCTGAAAGAGGACATGGACTGATCCGATTCCAACATTCCCTGGCTGCATGGGGGAAAAAATAAATAAATAAATAAATTGCAACCAAATTATGACCGCCATTTGCTAATCACGAGTATGTGTCCATGTGTATGAGGGACAGAGGGTGTATGCGTGTGTAAAAATAACCCTAAACCACAAACAAAAACACTCCTTGCTAGACTAGGGTTTGAGTAGGAAAATGTTAGTGTAGCCATAGCTTTATTAGGTGCGAGTTTATTTTGGGCTGTGCTTCATTCTCTCATCCTGTTGTCTTTTTCCAGGGCACGCCGAGCTACATCATCAAAAAGAGTCCGTCCCCTCAGATGGGACATGCTCGGGTCTCCCTGCCTGCCCAAGTGACAGGCCAAGGGGCTTCACGGGTCTGTTAAAAGGAGTTCTTCGATCAGGGGTCGTACACTAATCCAGCCTGCCGTCCGTCTATACTCACCTCTGACCCCTGCAGCGCATGGCCTCGTGTCCCACCTGCCCCTGTCACAGCTGAGAGTATAGCACATAATGTCAGGTATGAGCATAGAAAAACACACCACACACCGAGATATGGAGAGAGAGAGAGAGAGAGACAGCTGACTACGTTTCAACCTAACAAAAACAATCCCTTGACCCTCTGCAAATAAAGCCAAATGTCACACAGACAAAGCAAAAACACCCTGATGAAGCCTGACAGACTGTACAGAAGCCTCTGTCTGCGCTTATATTTCGTCCAGCTGTACTACTCGTTGTTATGATACGATGAGCTCTTGATATTTGTTCTCTCACTGAGATTTCCTGGCCAGTTGGGGTCGCGGTCCTTTACTACAGAGGACATGAAGCACAGATGAGATTCAGCTCATTTCAATGTCAATGAGAAGGCAGAAACGCCACACTGCTGAAACAGGTTGAAGACGCCGGGATTTCCCTTGACCCATGTTAATTCATCTGGCAGCATGAGCAGCTGGCACTGATGGAGTAAGTATAGCAGTATTTGGCAGTTGATGGCTCAGGGAGACTATGCATACGTAATGGAAGAACGGGGAAGTCGTGCTCTGGATGGTGACGGAAAGATGACGGATTTGTTCCAGACATCAGGATCTTTTCGATCAGACAGCCCTGCCAGATTTATTTAATTTTTTTCATGAAACTCTTAAGATGTCACTTTGTTTCAACCAGCTTGACTGCTCTGGCGTCTTCCTCGTTACATTTTTTTCTTCAGCGTCAATCGCATTCTCTTACAGATAATTATTCCCCCCCATTGTTATTGACAATTAAATGGTCAATTTTATTCACATGTCCATCAGACGGTCTGTTACTCGAAAGGAATGACATTACCTTTTAGGCTACAAATCAATTTCTGCACATGAATGCATTGTACTGACCATGACCATTATAACGAGACTGATATTTTACAGTCCTATAGATATTTTACAATGTGAGAGAAAAAATGTGTGTGTGTTATGAGATATACAATATTAATTACTGGACATTTAATGTACAATACATTCACAGAATGCTGTTGGTGTCCAGTTCATATACACCCAAGACATCACTAGTACTGTTTTAAGGTTTAACAAGACTCATAGATGAATGAAGACTGAGCAATTCAACTTGCAAGGTCACAAAAGTCTAAAAGGCATTAATTAGGGGATCAGATGGGCTTTATCCATCCATCCATCCATCCATCCATCCATCCATTTTCTCTACAGCTTATCCTCGGGGCACGAGTCGAGGAAAGCCCTGGATGGGGAGCCAGCCCATTGCAGGGCACAATCACACTCAAGTTCACACACTACAGATCAGCCTATAACACGTCTTTGGGCTGGGGGAGGAAACTGGGGTAACTGGAGAAAACCCCCGAAGCACGGGGAGATCATGCAAACTCAACGCACACAGAGTGAAGGCGAGTCTCAAACCCCCAACCCTGAAGGTGCGAGGCAAACGTGCTAACCACTAAGCCAGCATGCCCCCCTAGGGACTTTATTATTAGGATTCCTCCATCAGGAGGAAAGCTATTGTTATTGTTAGTATTCTTCTTCTTCTTCTTCTCCGTATCTCCCTAAAGTGCCCAATAACTCAAGATCTAAAATGGTAGGTGGTTTTGAAATTTGGCACATTGATACTACAGGCCACGCGTAACTCCCACACCACAAATGGCCCACATGAGCCCATAGGTGGCGCTACAGGCCACGCCCAAAATCTATGTGATTTTCCCCTCTGCCCCACAAGTCCAAAAAATCTGAAAATTGGTATACATGCCTTATTTCTCATGGGGAACAAAAAGGCCTTCGGACCCATAAAGTCCGCCATGACAGATGTTGAAAATTTGTCCAAAATTACAAAAATCTTCTCCTCATGAACCGTAGGTCAGATTCAAGTCAAGATGACTTGAACTGTGGTGCATATGTGTGGGATAAATGTCTTTCTATAGGTTGATGAGCAATAAGGAATCAAATAAAAATTGGCAGAGCTATTTACATATTGGTGAATTGACAACTGTTGCACATATTTCTTGTGTCCATAATTCAATGGAACATTACCCTTATGGACTTGATCTATGCCAAGCCCAAAGAGGACATTACAGTACGTTACCATGTGCGATGGCAACGTCATATCTTCAAAAACAATGACATTAAAAGGAATATTATCTTTGATAATATAAGTTATAATATGTTTAACAATATCATTATCATCTGCTAGATGGCGGTGTTTGTCTTGGATCAAGCCAAAGCACACTTCGTTCAGATTAATGTTATAGCAGCACAGAGTAAATCAAATTAATGTTATAGCAGCAGGAATCAATTCAAAATAATGTTAAAGTAGCGTTTTATCAGCACAAAATAATTCTCCAAAATTCTCACTGACTCCTGAGTTTTCTCTACAAAGATCATTTTGTAGCAAGAAAGCTACAAAAATGAACTTAAAATCTGCCATTGATCCAAATGCGTTGAGAACGCATCTGTAGGACACATTTCTCGACCATGTCAGTTTTGAAATGGTCCGCAATCTTGACGAGGAATCCGCCATTGCTGCTTGCAGCTATATTTATTATTATTAAGAAAAGCAAGTTTAAAAAAAAATAAAAATCATTCTCAGTCATCAGTTGCAAGTACCAGGAAATTGGTAGAAAGCAACAGACACTGCAAAGTAGTGATCGCTTACCTTCGCATCTGAAAGCTGACAGACCGACTGCAATTCCCATCCAATTTAAAGTGAAGTGCTCCCACATTACTGACAGTGTTCTCATTTGGAGCCATGATAACAAAGTAATTGTGATCGTAAATGTTTATGGACGGATGAACGGATGGCTGTGTGGATGGGTGTGTGGATAAATCGAGAAACAGAGATAAAAGGGTAGAGCTTGGGAGGGTCAATGCTCTAACCACACCAACACAAAACATAGCGTCCTTTCAAAAGGAAACAAACAGGAAGTGAGTGGGTAAGGAGAGCATCATGCAGCAAAACTACATAAGGATTTGTTTATAAGGAAATCGCACACATCTGCACCAAACAATGCCAGTGAACGAACGATAAACCAGGAGATCACTCACCGTAAAGAAGAGGTCCATAACTCTGTGGTCCAGAAGCGCTTCCCTCCACGACTCTGTAGGCTTCAGCATGACATTCTGAGTGGCTTCAAACATGGCAATGTAGTGTCTGCCCAGTGACGTCTTGGTTAAGGTCAACAGCATCACAAAAGTCACACGGCGGTCCTGGAACGTGAAAACGTTGCTACTGCGCTTGTTTCACCTTCTCGGGTTCGTTTCTGTCAAAATAGCTCTGTCTGCAGTGAAAAGGTCTCTACGCTGGTTATCTTCCACTTGCTTCAAGCTATCCCTCTTTCTGACTCTTTGAGAGTGTTACTACAGTTAAACCCAAACTGTCCCCTCCCACAAAGTCTGTACCTCAAGGTCACTCACTTAATAACCCATTGGAAAAAAAGAGGGAGACAGGGAGGGATGGAGAGAGAGAGAGAGAGAGAGAGAGAGAGAGAGAGAGCGCAAAATAAAGAGAGAGAGAGAGAGAGTGTCTTCCACAGGAATGTATGATCAAGGCCAGTTACCGGCAAAGGCCAAGCATTCCTCTGGGCTGGATCTACAGTCACTCCCTACACACACACACACACACTATAGTAACAACATAAATATGTAGTACAGCAATAAAGACATACAACTCCAAACATCAACACACTGAAAAAGGTGCCAGTTTAAAGCACTGTGTGTGTGGGAAAGTTTGAGCAAGTGGTGAGTGTGTGTGTTGTCGTCGTCGTCTCCCCCAAACCAGGCCTGTCCTTATGGCTTTTTAAATATAGCACTGGGGCAATAGAACTCTGTGTGACCCATGTTAAGGAGGGGAGAGGAAAGCAGAGCTGGAGCCAAGCCTTCAACACCACTGCCTGCAATATGAGCAAAATAAAGTGGGAATCAAGTATGTCGGTATTGATCCATATTTGCATCCATACTCAACAGGATGGGGGAGGGAAAAAAAAAAAAATAGCACTCTTTGAGTGACATGCCATATGCTTCATTCGTTTGCCAAGAAGGAAACAATACCATACTGTTCTCGATGTTACAGGTGTGTATGGAACATGAACTGCTGGCCTTCGTCTGCATATTTGACGGAAGAAAGTGTCATCCTATCTGTTGCCCAAGTTAGAGACAAAAGCGTACAACACAACACCTTTTGACTTTATGAAGACAAAATGGCCATAGACCTGGCTAATGGCTTTGGAGAAGAAAAGGTAGGAGTATGGTTTAAGAGGTATACGAGATATACAAAAAAAAAAAAAAAAAAATTGCCCTACATGGATGTGGAGTAGAATTACAAACATAAAAAAGTATTTAAAAGGAAAATTCCCCTCAATTCCCTTGAATGCCAGGTCAGTGGTTATGCCGCAGATGTTCACGGAATCGGAAATTAGCGCACCGTTAAGACTGAAGGGAAGGAGGAAGGGAACTAGTATGAGAAGATATCAGGAGTAAAATGAGGTATCTATCCATCAGCAAGACTGTTCTGGAAATGTCCGTACGAGGAATATGAGCTCTAGACAGATAAAGATGCACACATCTTGCTAACGTAATAATTACAAGAGTGCTGAGTGGCACTCGGTGACAGCCAGCCAAGACGTGCGAGGGATATTACGGTCTTTAAGTGTCACTTCCTCCCCTTTAAGACTCCATCACTCCCTCGGTGTAGGCACGAACGCTTCAGGAATGCCGTCTCTACACACTCGTCCCTCCCATCCAATAACACATGTCCTGGAAAGCCACTCCTGTTTTGTTTGTCGTCGTCCGTCATCCCCCTCACCCATTCAGAGCACCTGACTGACACAAGGCCCAGGCTTGACCTGCCCCGCAGCAGCTAAAGCTGAGGAGAGACATGGAGTGGTAGAGGAGCAGCAGGAGCCGTGTCTAATCTCATATGACACCTCCACACACACACACACACTCCAGGAGCAAGGGGGGGGGGGGGGGGGACAGATGCCACACATGCCGGAGCGGAGACTACATACACACTGCGGCACTTTGAGTGGAATAAAGCAGACGCGGCTGTCAGGAACACATTTTTGAGCACAGGCCTTAAGTTAACATGTGTGCACGCACATCCGTGCAGCACACATACTGTCCCCATGAGTGCCCTTAATAAATGCTCTTCGTCCCAGAGGAGCATCTCCTCCACGTACCACCCAGTCAGCAATTACTGTGATCTCGGTCTGTCTATACAAACACACCGAGACACATGCGCCTGCTCAACATTCCTGGCAGATCCTCTGAGACTCGCGTGTTTAAAGGCACACTTATCGGGAATGATAAAGGCACAGGCACTCTTTGAAAGTGATATGTGATCCTAGTTGGTGCTGCCGCCAGCCCGGATCCCTGTAAACAGACAGAGAGGCACACGGCCTGCCTGAGTGGGATTAGCACCCAAAAGAGCTAACGCACACCCATATACAATCACTAGCACGTGCAGCCCATGATAGATCACGGAAAGCGACACGAAGGCACATGTAACATAACTAGCAACAGCAGAGAATGAAGTAGCATAACTTCAAATGGAACACAAATGCGTGGTGCGAAACAGCCGAGACCGTCAGGCAAATCCCAATCGTTTCCTAATAGAAGAGGAGCGCTTTAATAACCACATAAAAAGGGTATCATTTTCCAATTTCTTTATTTCCTGCATCATTTTTGCGCTTTTATTTAATTGCCTCTGTATCAAGACCTTTGTTTAAACTCTTAAATAACAACTTTCTAACCGTAGCTCTGCACAAGATGTTCTTCCACACCTAGCATACCTAGATTTGCGCAATATTAATTTTATTCCTGATTGAAAATTTTCCAAAAGAATAAAAGGGGGGGGCGGGGGGGGGGGGGACATAGCACGTTTAATCCCCTTCTAATTATCATCATCATCATCAACATTAACATTATTTGTAAAGTGCAAAATCTGACACTTTGTTGTAGGCCTACTTTATCTTTTTACCTTAGAGCATTTCCTGTTTTGTCTGAAACCTGAAAGAGCCGTTTTGATCATTGTCGGTCAATACGTTTCAGCATCACATGTAATAAATACAGTAAACCGATGTTAAATATATATTTGTCTGACGTTAGCCGAGTTGAACATACACTACCGGTCAAAAGTTTAGACGCAATCATTCTTTATTTTTACACATTTAAAATAATAATAAAGTCAAACTCTGGAATAACACAAATGGAATTATGGGAATTATGTTGCGAAAATAAATAAATTATACTTTAACACTTGTTATCAGGTTGATATTCTCTTCCTGAGGCACGCAGGTGCTAACGGCTATGCAAACATCAGGTATCACCGCTTTTGGCGGATCATAAAGGCGATAGATCCTTCTCTCTGACAGACTCGGATAATGCCTCTTTTTAAAATTTTTTATTTATTTATAATACTCATCTCGTCCCAATCATGTAACAATCGTAGCAACGGACTGACCCATTTATTACTGACAGGCAAAGGTAACTCAGATCCCTCTCAGTTAACCCCACTCGACGAAGACCGGCCCCTGAGGGCTCATACAAAAGGCCTCTGTTTGAAAAGATCAACGGGAGTTGTACTACCTCCTTCTCCGTCTCTCTCCATCTTTTTATGGCCTCGATGTTACTTAAAGACCCATATTTCTCAACCTTAAGGTTCCATGTCTCCGCCATACGGCGTCCAGCCACCACCGAAACATCCAATACCATCAACTTTAGTGGTTCCTCCATCACCAGGTCAGGCTTGATGTATGAGTGTGCAGTTGCAATCACAGGCTCTGTCCATATACTGCATCATCAAAGTAGACGCCCTTTTCGCCTACAATTTACAGAAATGTATTCTTGGCGTTTTCTCGACCGATTTCTTGAGGAATTTCCCTGAGATGCTTTTTAAACAGTATTAAAGGAGTTCACACCGACCCCGGACTCTTATCGCCTGCTTTTCGGAATATTTCCCTCCGAGTCGCCCGTTTAAACAAATATTATTTTGTAAATAAAATGTTAGTTTTCTAATGAAAGAAATGAACACGTCGGCACGATTATATTTTTCTCTACAACACAGATTTCAAACATTTAATCACACACCTTCGGATCAAAAGGTTGTTAACATCATGAGAAACAGTCGAGTGTCCACAAACTTTTGACCGGAAGTGTATATTGACGGATTAATCACGTCGTTTGGCATATCTGCTGTTTTACTGGGAAGAAAAAGGCTGCTCTTTTGGTGTGTTTTTGAGAGATAACTCATACTACTGTTACCTTTCCTGCTCAGGCGAGCCTCTTTTCCTGAGGAACTGGAGTGCACTAACCATTCTGCCACTCTGGGGGAATTTTCCGTATTCATCATGTTTTTTTTCTCCCCTTCACAATGATGAATGGCCAAAAAAGAGAGCGACACCGTCTGTCTGTGTGACACGCTCACAGCCTCGATCTCCAGCCCAAACTACAACACGCATAATCCAGTGCACCCTTCACGTTAACCCTTCACTCTCCAATGTTTTTGTGGAGCTCCCATGCATCCCTTTCCAAATTAATGCAAGAACAACTCAATCACGTTTCTAATAAATGAACATTTTCAACATGCGATTTTGAAAGAAAAAAAATAAAATAAATCTATTCAAATCGAACGGGAATAGCAGATCAATAAGCAAAGAATGAAGCAGAAATCAGTGCCACGATGTATAAAGCCACTCAGAAACTCTGGGCGTAAGTGCCAAAATATCAGGAACATTTCAGGCCACTTACTCCACACTTAGAACGGGAGAACAGAAAGGATAAAAATACGTCAGCTTTCAGAGTACTCTTAAATGAGTCAGTATTTAGCAGTGCTCATTTAACTGCTAAGAATAGAGAAAGGCGGCAGCACCGAGACGGGAAAGACAGGCACGCTAGTCAAGATGTACTACGATCAAATGATGACGCAGAGCTCATAACGGCATTAGCCTTTTGTACAGAACAGAATGATCAGTAAACAAATATCTCCAGCCACACTAGAAGAAAGGCTGATTCAGGCACAGCCGTTTCAAACGTGTTGCACGTGCTCACCTGGAGGCTCGGTCCGCCCGATCTCGAAAGTAAGATGATGTAATATGCGGATTGTAAACATAAACGACCAGTTATGAAGTGCTTCCACTTTTAGTTTGAGAAGAACGGTTTACTTGCACACTAACCAAATTACATACCGTATTATGAGCAGTTATACTATCAAGAGCTCTGGTCGTCAGTCCGTGTCTGTACCTGTAACAGCTCCGTCTGAGAGACTGCTCAGGGAGTTAAAATACTTTCTGTATGGTTGTTTTTTTTTTTTTGCTTTTTAAATACAGCGAGTTGTTAAATGAGGAAATAATAGACTACTTCAGAGCAGGATATTTTTAGGAGCAGTTCTCAGAAGCATTCTACACAGGCTACTGGCTCAGAAGTTCCGTCCATTCCAAATTAAGAACAACGCAAACGTACACTTTTTTTTTTTTTTTTTAAAAAAAGGATATGATTAGGTGGGAGAAAGTTCCAGCTGAGCACTTGATTAGCCAGTGCTAGATAACGCTGGAACACGGACGACATCTGAGCATTGAGGTTCTCCCTACGACTGAACTCCTGCAAAACCTCCATGTTGAGTACAAAGATCTGCTTAAGGTCATCCTCCTACAAGAGAAGAATGCACACGTACATGGAAAGAAAAAAAAAAAAACCCTGAATAATACAAAACAACACAACAGTAAATGATCAAACGTAGAAAAGAGGGCTGACCTGAAAAATACGCTTGCAGCTGCCATGGAACTCCATACTGAGGCCAATGTTACTGGTTTTATTGGAGCTGGAGAACTCGCTTAATAAAGCTGTCAGGATGGAGCATGCCAGTGTTTGCTTCAGAGACAAAAACAGCCAGAAATACATAGAAATTACTTGAAAATTACCATAAAACAATGCAAAAAATTTAAAGATACACTACAATTAGTCTTCAAAAACTCATTCGTGCTCCTATCTTTAGTGTGATACAGGGTGGAATGGGTAATAAATAAATAAATAAATAAAGGTCATGAATCGTTCGTTAACTTTTATTTATTCATTCCCATTTTTATATTTATTCATACATACAAGCGTTCATTTAGTTTTATATTTATTTATATGTAATTTTCTTTGAAAACTCTGATCTCTATCGTTTCGTTAGACCTGACGCTTATACGTGAGCTCTCAACCAATCACGCACTGAGCTACGCAAGGACCGCCTCCTCATTTGCATGTTGCACTCGAAAAAGCAAAAAGAAATGTATAAATAAATAAATGGAATAAATAAATAAAAGAACAAATAAAGTTAAAAAGAATTTTAAAAAAATACATTTAAAATAAATACAGAAAATAAATGGAGGAAAAAAAATGAATGCAAAAATAAATTTGGGATTAAATATAATTAAAAATGAATGATTTGTTTTATAAAGGCATTTGTTTCTCTATTCTCAATTTGTTTTTAATTTAGACCTTAGCACAAAAAAAAAGCAAATTCCACAATATTCAGAGATTATTGCAATTTTTCAAAATTACAGCAGATTTTCCGCAGATTTGGGCCAAGAAGCGTCGTGTGACGTCATCACAACATGCATTCAGCCAAAGCCCTCTTCGATTCACATTCACGTGCCTCGAACGTGAGTACAGCTAAAAGGTCTCATTCACTAACAAACATCACTGTGAAAGACCGCGCAAAACAATTGAAGGCAACTGCGATTTCGCCAATTCAAGTAGTTTTCCGCAAAAAAAAGAAAAGAAGCAGAAAAACTCTGCATATTGCATCGCAAATTTTTATAAAGCGTTTTTGTTTGCAACAACCTTAAACTATTTTTTTTTAAACTACAAAAACTGCTAAATCCTGTGGCTAAATGACTAAAACCGAACCCGTCAGTCCAACAAAGCACTTAAGAAGCACTCAAGCGCTTGGGGTATGAACTGTTATAAATAATTATGGTTATATTTCTGTCAGAATTCATTCATACCACTGACTTCCAAACTGGAGTCGCTTATTTGGCTAGAATTTGATAGAAACACAATATTTAAGAGAATGTAGAAGATAAATCAAAGCTTCCGTTCACTGCTTTGCACTGCATCGATTACTTATCACCTTAGAATTTGCGCAAATGACGACACTGTTTGCCCACCAACTAACAAAACAAAGCGTTTAATATCTATTAACAAGGGATGCACCGAATGTCCGGCAACCGAAATTATTCGGCCGAAAATAGCAAAAAAAGCATTTTTCAAATAAGTGAAAAGGCTGAATAAATTTGACCGAACAATGACGTGTTTGATGACGCGACCAAATAGCCTAGTAACCAGAGTGAGACGTGCGAATGTCACGACCTCAATGAGGGGGCACGCGCATGCACGAGCTACGTGCTCTTCGGATGTTTACTGTGGACATGTGCGTTTTTGTTTCTGTTCTGGAGTATTCTGTCACGTCGCGAGACGTAAGGGAGTAGAGTACGGAAGCAGGTAAAGACGTATTTATTTAAGGGCAGGCAGACAAATCCAATTCGTAATCCAAAAAACTTAGTCAAGACAGGCAAAGGGTTATCGGGTGACCTGCAAACAGGCATAAACGGAGCAAAGCAGGAATCAGAGTCGCGGTCACAGAAAACAGGGTCAAAACAAGAAACATGAACTAGTACTATGGACTGGGAGCGGAAAAACCAGCGGGGACTAAATCTAATCTATAGTTTAAACTAACTAAATCTATCACGGTACATAACATTAACAACGTATCTAACTATATTATATCTACTATAATACTCCGCAAGGTGTACAGGGACGCGAGCGGTATATAGCCCCAATATAATCAGCCGTATAGAACCCAATAGAACCATTTTTTGCACTCGTCAATGCACTTTTTGTTGTAGGCTACAGTGTGTTCCATTCTTTCAGCAGTCAGTTATAGGCCTAACATCGGCTATTCAAGGGGGGCTCAAAGATGACCACATCAAAATATTTTTATTTTACTCATTTATTTATTTAAAGTTATATTGTGCCTTGTTGGTAGCCTATGCCTGCTGGAGTGAAAAAAAAAAATGTTCAGTGTTAAATAAATATTTTGAAATTGTAGTTTTGTAATTGATTTTTTTTCTTTGAAAAACAAGACAAAATAGTAAAAAGCACATTTTGACTATTTAATTTATGCAATGGTGAAAAAAATGGCAAAATAAATGGAAAAAACGCGGAAAAAACGTGTTCGGTATTTGGCCTTCGGCCAAGTTTTTCATTATATTCAGTTTCGGCTTCGGCCAAGAATTTTCATTTCGGTGCATCCCTAATATTAACCTTTATTACTAGATACAAAAGTTAACCCGAGTTTTAGGTTGCCATACACACAAGCTCAAAGTTTTTTTTTCCCCTCCTTTTTCCAGGAGTGACATTTCTGTCTCGCCTCATTTCCCTACAGTCCAGTAGACACACAGCACCCTCTAGTGAGCAACATGATCAGATGGCATTATCCTTCCCCGAAGCTGTATTAGTGTGAGATGTTGCGCTCTTATTAGTGAGGTTTTAAATCTATTCTCATAAGCTTACCACTGTAGGATTGCCACTGCTGATAAGCTGGCTGACCTCATGGAAGATGCTCTTACAGTTGATGGATTTGTCTAATGAACCACGTTTCACGATAACCGCAACGGCCAATAGAATCTGTTCTCGAACGTACTTCTGCAAACTGAGGATGAGGAGAGAAGGGAAGTTAAAAGAGCAAAATAAAAGTGCAACAATGTATCAGGAAAAGCCAATAGGAGAAACACAGGAACCAAATCGGTTCTTTCTACGGTCACACTTACTTGGGTCTCTGTAAGACGTAGGTGAGGAGGAATGTTCGGAGCGACTCGATACTGTTCTTCTCCAGCAAGATCCATTCTCTGACCACAGCCTCCATTATGGCCGTTGCAGCCTGGAACAGCACATAGTCCACCTTACTGGTCTCTGGAAACAGAAACAGTAACACCGCTCTGTTAAACTAACACTGCTGGGGTATTTCAGCTTAAAGCTGCAGTATGGAACTCTTTTTGGTTAAAAATGAACAAACAACAATGATTGAGCAAGTGTGTAAAATAACAATTATTGAGCAAGTACGTTTATAAAAAAAAAAAAAGTGTTCAAACCGTCTCCTTACCTTACCCAGATTCGCAACGGTAAACTTGTAATAATGATTTATAGTTTGCGCGGTCATTTGCGTGGCCATTCGTTTGACGTAACCACGTGAAGGCTGTCTGTAAACAGGACGGAGCAGACCCGGCTACTATATTGCGTGTGCTGAGGATGGTGGAGTGTTTGTAGCTTGTCCTTACGACACTTGTTTAGAATTTAAACTTGTCATCTAGAAGGCTGCTTTAATCTGATCGCTCTAAACGCAATCATCACTGACATCTGGGGAATCAGCGGTTATCAAAACCAGAAAACCTCGAACTGCGGAGAGCCTGCAGTCAGAAAGGAAAAGTGACAGAGCACGTGCTAAAACGAGAATAAATCTCGGCATGGCTTTTGAGAGGTGGTGAAGACGGCGAGATCTGAAGAGATTGAAGACTGACGCAGAGACGGCTTTTTTTCTGCCAAACAGGTAAGACCTTTAAGTGGCGCAATAGGTACATAACATTAACACACTTTTGCGCTAGATTCAGCTAGACAGAGTTTCCTATGTTGATCTGTTTTGATCAGTGTGGTAAATTGCACTTATTTTCTGTTCGCTCTGAGAGAGTGCAACTCGCCTCCACACCAAGAAAACCATATCCGCCGCCACCTCCACTGTCAAGTACTGGAGCAAATATACAACCCACACGAATACCACAAACCATCAGATGCATCTCTGTGGAGGAGCAGTGCCGAAATCACAACCCACATTTTATTTATTTATTTATTTTTAATTTTTTTAACTTGGCAAGTAACTTGCAGTTTTATGTTTCAAACAGAGATGGCGATAGAGAGGCAAAAGCTCACTACTGCGGTTTTAACATAACACATTCGCAAAGCAATGTGTATACATTCACCACACAAGACAACCAGTTCAGGAAATTATGTTTATTCTATTGATTATTTTTAGATTACATTTATTCATTCAGCTGACAAATGTATTCACTGCGATATACAACTGAGACAGGGTACAGATTAGTAGTTGAGAGTACAGGTTGCTCAGCTTGGCAAAACTCCCATTTACAATTTATTGGAAATGATCTGAGCTGCTCACGTGCGCCAAACTACATTAAATCAATCACAGTAAGCTTTGTAAAAAATTTGGTAACAACTGACAAAAGTAAACACGACAATCAAGGCTTTTGCTCACCTTTAGTGTGTGTATTTGTGATGGAGCTGACTGTATTTCCTGTCTAAGTCGGCTGATTATTCTCATAACTCTTCTGCAGAACTGAACGGCATGTCCCAAATAAACAACATTCCTTCCTACATAACTACACTCTAAATAGGATGCCTACATGGCAGTAGAGTGCTATTTGGGACACAGCCCAAAATTTTCATTGAATGTGTACTAACTGCAGCCGTTATAGTAGGGCTGCACAATTAATCGAATATCGATCGCGATTACAATTTTGACTGCCCACGATTAAATGAACATGATCGCCTGCGACATTAATGTTTCAACAACCGCCATCGTTTATTGATCCCGCAAAATGACCTGAACTTTCACCTGCTCGTGTAGACACAGCGGCTTCACACGGAGCAAATAAATAATAATGCTATCGCTACAAGGTGGGTTTAATTCAAACTTCTTTATTAAATAATTCCTCACCAGTCACAATCAAGAGTAGCAACTGCTCCGTCTGTAAACATACAGTACACTGCCGCGTTCCTTCACGAACCCTAATTCACTTTATTTAAACTCACGGTTGCCAGATATCACTAGAAATGTCAACTCCAGTTTCCATGTTTTGATTAATCCCCCAAAACACAATATTATCAGCAGACATGGACACTGTACTGGAGAACCGATATAAAAGGAACAACAGATAAACAAACAAACAAACAAACAGAAAACTAATAAAATATAAAGACCGAAAATGTGCTTAGTAATGAATAAATAGTTTCATATAAAAATAGATATTATAATAACTTTATAAAATATAAATAAAAAGATAAATTAAATGGTTTAATTACTATGGGTTGCATTTAATATCAATTTGACATTAATCTTAGTTCGCTATCTCCTTAGAAAGCTATTAGTCTTTTTCCAAATATGGATCATGCTTGTGTTAGTTTGCTTTTAATTAGAACTCTTTAATGTTTAAGATATTTTAAAAATAAATATTTTATGCTTGTTTATTTATCAATTAACCAACAGTATTTCTCATTGCTATTATTTTAATTCAATTAACAGTGACCATGAGCAGAGAGCTTACATTTAACTGTTTATGACAGACCTCCTGATTAAAGCTTAAACAAAAAAAAGATTGGTATCTGGATCGGTATCGTCTGCAAAAATCCCGATCGGAGCGTCAGTAATGAACACCATTACACTAAAGCGCTTTGCATCTGACGGGTAAATGAACTCACCCAATCACATCCTATATGAGATTATTCAGATATATACACAATATACACAGCGGTTCGAGAACTGACTCCAGCCCAGAACCATGACAGTGGAAATTCTGTCATAATTGTCCAGCTGAAGTTTTCTCATGCCTACTTATATTTACTTATATTGTGGCACATCAACGTTACCATCCCTAAAAAGAAAAAAATGTACATAAAAAACCCCTAAACTTCAACTGTGCTCCTAAATTTTTATAATTAGGCCTAAAACAAATTGTCTTGCTTCTCTCCTCCTGTAAACACTGTTAAAGATTTGTACATTATCAGGAATGTAGCACAACATGAAGGTGAAAGCAGCAGTCTGTTTATTTAAATGTGAAAGTGCAATAAAAATATGTTGTCCCTAAAGATCAATGAATAATCATGATAAATAATCGAGATCTCAACATTGATCAGAATAATCGGGATTATCATTTTGGCCATAATCGTGCTGCCCTACGTCATAGTAATCCACACCGTGGAGGAGGACACAATGCACAAAATATTCTTCCACACCTATCTCGATCTAGCTTCCCCACCCCCCCTTTATTTTTTAATTTTTTTATGAAATTCACTGGAGCTGCTCTTTAACAAATCTAAATAAGTGACTCCAGAACACAATGTCCTAAACCCTTTCAGGGGAGGAAAAAAAAAAACAAAACCCAAACTGCCCAGAAACGTTTTCAAAAGAGGGAGCTACCACTTACCAAGAATGTGTTTACAAACAGCGAAAGGCGATTTGGACTTGCGAAAGGAGAGGAAAATGTGTTCGGCATGCTGCCTCTGTTCTGTGCTGACCATGGATGGTGGTGCCTGAAAACACACAAGACATGCATACAGGCGTGAACGTCCATATTAAAACAAATTCATAACTTGTGTTTTAACAACAAACAAAAAAAAGATGGTTCTTTAAAAGCACTGCATGAAAGTGCAGTTTATCACACTGTAGGAAAGACAGACATTTCATTCCCAGTTATAACACCAGTGAAGAGAGGGCCTTTTGCTTAAATTATAACAAGGACACAGCATTATTCACCTACTTCCCTGAGCACCTTATGTACATCTGGAGGATTAAAAGAACTACCTACAGGATGGCACATCAGAGCCAAACATCCACGTCTGCCAGGTTTCCACGGTGATCTGTGAAACGTCGAGGCGACTTTAAAAATTTTTTTTAAATGAACGCACACTGCAATACACATCAGCAGTCTTGCGAACAAGTCGTTAAAATGGTAAATGATCTGCACTTATATAGTGCTTTTATGCAAAGTGCTTTACACTGTGTCTCATTCACTCATTCACACACACACACACACACACCGATGGTAGCAGAGCTGCCATGCAAGGCGCTAACTTGCCATCGGGAGCAACTTGGGGTTCAGTGTCTCGCCCAAGGACACTTCGGTATGTGGAGTCACGTGGGCCGGGAATCGAACCGCCAACCCTACAATTAGTGGACAACCCGCTCTACCACCTGAGCCACTTAGTAAATTCATTCTGTTAGAAAACAATACATTACCAACTCCTAAAACAAACTTTCTTCTTTAAACAAACAATCCTGATGCCAAGGCAATAAAATGAATCCAGTCCATGTTTCAGCTTGTGTACTGGCTCTTAAAGCAGTGAAGGCAGACACACCGCTTAAGCCCAAAAGAGCCAAGTCTAAGCTGGAGAGCTGGGAAAATGTACGATAATGCCAGAGTACAGTAGTGGCCGAAAGTGATGTCCGGAGGGGACGTTTTTACACAATGGTTGCTTTTAATGACCCTACAGGTTCGATTAAACCATCAAAATATGTGGAGTGTGTTATATTGGGAAGAAGAGAACACTAAACATGGTTAAGGTATTTAATTGACAAAATGGTTTGTGTTTGCATTTTACACCTGCACGCCAGGTGGCGCAACCCACTACTCATTTGATCGGCCGATCGTCTCCGATCACCGAGAAGAAGAATCACGTGAATGTTTGCGAATAGCACCACGAGGCACGCAAACTGTTAAGAAGCTCGGAAAAAGAAAAGCGCGAATCTAATTGGACGGCCCGGTTCATAAAAAATCTCGCTTTGTTGCGCCACGATTGATCGCGCCTGGTGTGAATAGCTCCGTAGGGATCTATCGTTTCGATTCAAGAGCGTCATCGCGTCGTACATTCGCGTCGCTTAATCGCGCTCGGTGTGAAAGACCATTTCGTTTCAGACTTCAAGCCCCACCACACAAAATGCGTGCAAAATAAATCTTTAATAATATGCTTGGATAAAGGGCGAAGACGTCAATCTTCCTACGTCAGACATCACTGATGATCACTACTGTATATCTGCGATTAAATTAAAAAAAAATCCATCACGTGAGTGCATTAAAAAAAAAACACACACAAAAAAAAAAAACAAAACTGTATGTTCCCATGTCTGGAATGTTATCTAATATCAAATGACCTGTAGAAATAACCCCAGATAATATGGCAACTGACAAGCTGGCAATGATTCTGCACAATTCTGTGGGAAAACGGTTTCCCCTGTACAGTAAAGAGTAAGAACAAAAGTTCCCAGCGCTAGCACGGTTCCCGAGTTGTTTACAAGAAGAAGCTGCTGGTGATCAGTACGCGATCCGACACACGCACGCAGTTCTGCTCACACAGAAAAGAAGGGGTTTTGTAGTTTTTACTTATAATTTCATTAAAGTGGTAAGAGATGCATCCTTCTCAAATATACCACTGTAATATTCGCATAAATCCGCAGTGCTGCTGAAGTCCCAAATCGTGATTAATCTTCTGAAACAGCAGTTCTGACAGCAGTTCCAGCTGAAACATTAATGACAGGTTTATATTAATGAGCTCGATCTAAGGATGCGTCAGACTCTTCACGTAATCTCAGCCTAATAATAAAAAACTCATTATTAAAAAATGCCCTTATTTAACAAGGAAGAGTGGCTAAGCCTTGCGGACGCTTTCTAGAAGTAGACTTGTTAATATTTAAAGAAGGAGTCTTGGGTGGCAACGGTCAGTAAAGGTTTTCGCCATGGGAAAGTATTCGGGAAGCATCACTTTACGGTTTCTGACTAACACGATGACGTGTCCTTCTTTTGTCTTATTAACGTCCATCGGATGACTCACAGACGGTCCAACACATTAATGTAACTATAAACAGTTAAAACGCACAACATGTACTATGTTAACTAATCAAAAACTGCAACAGTTGGCAAATTGCTGTGATTTAAGGAATAAAACGCTTTCGAGATGTACTCTTATAGGAAAATAATCGACTGTGTGTGTGTGGGGAGGGGGGGGTGCACGGTTGGGGGTGTGGTATCGGCCTGTTGCTTTGTGTTGGGCCGGATCACACCACCCCAGATGGATTATTTTCCTAGAACAGAACACCCCCCATCATGGTTTAATCCTTACTTAAATCCTTAGTACTGTAAGTGGTGGTATAAAAGGTGCAGACCATTTCCGTGTCTTTTAGAGCCAGTAGAGAAAAGTGTGCACACTGCTTCCGAAATCATTAACCGCTAACTTCCATCTGTTGCCTCCATAAACACCAGCTCAATGGAAAGGAAGGCAATGAAAATGCGTGCAGCACAATCTCTTAAAGTTGTCCCCATTAGGCTTAACAAAGCATCACATGAAAGGTTGGATTTCCTAAAAGCACTTACCAATCTGCTTTATGGTCTTTAACCTCCCCATGATATCCATCGTTTGATTTTATTATTATTCATTTCTTTTATGCATGTTGCACTAATCTAATTTGACTGATCAGCAATTACTCTCAGTCGAGATACGACTGATAAAACGATCAAATCTAAAAAAATAAATAAATAAATGACAAATAAAATAAAATTGAAAAAAAAAAACAAAAAAACAACATATATAGTGAAGGGCCAGACTTGGCACTGCCCGCCCTTCCTCCATTTTCAAACCATTAAAATTAACAGGAAAATAAATCAAGATGAACTAAGCGACTATTTAGTTGAACTGTAGCCTGGAGTTTCTTAAATGGCCTTTTATGCTGTAATCGTATTGCAATTTCTTCTACTTCTGCTACAATGGAAAATCTTTCTGGTTAAAATAATAATAATAATAATAATAATAATAATAATAATAATAATAATAAAATAGTCAATGGAGTGGTCATCTGTTTTTCCCAAAGGCTGATTCGATTTCGTCTCATGAACGACATTTTTAAATGTATAGGTTACACTTATTTAACACCAGTTCACCTCAACAAAATTTCCCCCCAACACCTCTCATTATGTTTGAAGTGTAAAGCAGCCACTGGTACTGTGACGCATACATTTTGGGATTGTATAAAAGGTTAAGACCTACAGGAAAGAGATGCACAAAGTTATACAAAAGATTGCTGGAAAGAATTGCCATGTCTCCGACTATATATACGCATCACTTGAACTGTACTGTTGTTGGAAATCTTGACGTTGATGATGAGTGTGTACTGAACTTTTGTCCTGTTCTGGCTAGAAAACGTACACTCTCGTTCTGGTCGACTTCACAGGGATCGGGTCTATCGGGGTCGCATTGACGAGCTGAACGCACATTCGCAATGTATTATCGATAGAGACTTCAAAGCACTCCTGTAAGTCGCTCTGGACAAGGGCGCCTGCCAATATGCCTTAAACATTAAGTAAGAAAACGTGGTGGAATCAACGGGCACAACATCTGGAGCTGACGGTAAATTAGCTGAAACTGAATGTTTACTCATCTCAGAAGCTGATTTCAGTTATTATGTTGTATTAAGCAGTGAGTTATTGTTAGACTTCTTTTTTAATTATTTATAATAAGCATTGTACAATTACGATGTAATATGTAATGATAAAGTTTACAAAACACACCTGACGTGCGTTCTTTGTTCAAGTAGAGTTTAAAAAAAAAAAAAAAAAAAAAAAAAACGCTGTATTTTTCGTAGTTAATTAACATCTTGCTCCGACCAAAGTGACTTGAACACAGCTTACGTCGCAATTACGACTTCTCGACTCGTAAACACGAACTTCCCAGGAGGACTTGAACGCGCAGTCTGATCATAACAGATCTGACTTTTTCTGGCACACTCAGTCTTCTCTTTGGGACGTTCTTAACGAAGACAAGTGTCTGTTTTATTCCATGTACTACTGTACCTTTATTTAGAAATCTAAATTATTACCCCCCCCCCCTTTTCTTTCTCTGATATGCCATGTCCTGATATCCTACCTAGAATTGTGTGTAGGGAGTGTAAGCTAGTGAATGTCCTACATGCTGTCTTGAGATCTTAGTACCGCTGTCATGTTAATGAAAATGAAAGAGAAATATATATATATATATATATATATATATATATATATAAAATAGTCAGTTGTTTACTGCCAAAAGTTTCACTAAGCTAAAATAACAAACAATATAAATATCACAGTCTGACTTCCCTGCTGGAAAAAAAATAAATAAATAAACACCACCACAAACCATCACAGAAATTCTAATGGTTTCCACTTCAAATACCATTACAATCCATCAACTAACCATTAAAACCATTATCGGTCCTTAACGGCATCCAGTAGACTAAACAGAAAGCAACAAGTTGTCAGTACAGACCCACAGGCACCATTACAGTTTCCATTAAAACCATTACAAATTCTCTGCAGGCTTCTGTTATTGTTGTTTTGTTCTGTTTTGTTTTTTTCAGCAGGGTGGCCATGACTGGGCCTAAAATGATATAAACAAACCTCATCAATTCCCCAAGAGACTAAAACCACTAAAAAGCACTAGAGTCCACATGATTAAGAGTTCAAATAAAAGATAAAAATGCTCCTGTGTGACTGTTGCTACACAGAGAAGGTTTTCACTCTAAAGGAGAAAGGTCTGAGCCCTGGACTCAAGCTAGCTACTCATACCACTTGTTTGGCTCCAAAACTGCACCTGGTCTTCTAGAGGAACTTTCTAAACGTTAGATTAAGCTAGTTAACGACTCTATAACTCCTCGACCAGGTTGAGACACAGCCCAGAAGTTTGTTCTCGACTAGTTTCCACCTGGTCAGAGCAGGACCTGAAGCATCTCACCATCATGGAGTGTTTGAACAGCGTGCCGTTAGCCGCCTAGAGACAAACAGTTTCCCACACTTTAACCCCGAGTGAAAACAGGTCCGTCGCGCTCATTTCTAACGGCATGTGTTGGTTATTGTTCTCCCAGCAGGTAGTACGACCCACTGGGGTGTTTTTCTTCCCCCCCGAGGAGACGACTGTGGATGTATGAGCGGCGTTTTTGCGGGATGGAGAGTGAAACAAGCACGGAGCCACGCACCGCTCTGCGTTAGCCAGCCTTCCCTAAACATGGCCGAGCCTCGCAACACTTCCACCATTCAACCTCACACTCGCACTCAATCCTATTCAAGCACACACAGCAAAACAGCGCCGTATTTCTCACCATTAAAACTTTGGCAGCGCTTTCCAGCTGTGAAATCACTTCTGGTGCACCGAGCGCCGCCATCATGGTCTCTCTTCAATGACGCGCCACGCACTGCATTGTGGGATTGAGCTCGAGCTCAGGCCAATGGCGACATCCAAGCATGCTGAGTAGCACGGCATGGCAAAGTAGTACACAAGCAAAGCTGATCAAAACATATTATTATTACTACTTAGTACTGTAGTGTTCAGTTTTGGAATGGAGACCGCCGAGGTTTCTAATAAAGTTGTCTAATATTCTTTAAATGTTCGATCCTAACTATGATCAAGAGCTCCATATAATAATAATGAGTCTTTATTGGTCACATATACAGTAGAGCAGAGTGAAATTGTTTTCTTCGCATACCCCAGCCTGTCAGGAGGTTGGGGTCAGAGTGCAGGGTCAGCCATGATACAGCACCCCCGGAGCAGAAAGGGTTAAGGGCCTTGCTCAAGGGCCCAAGCATGGCAGCTTGGCAGTGCTGGGGTTTGAACCCCCGACATTCTGATCAGTACCCCAGAGCCGTAACCGCTAAGCCACCAGTGCCCCATGTGTGCTCACTGGCCGTTATATTAGGAGCACCTGTATACCTCTAGAGACATTCATGCAGTTATCTAATCAGCCAATCATGTGGCAGCAGGGCAGTTCAAATACAAGTCAAGGGTTTCAGGTAAAATTGTTCGGATCAAAGATCAGGATGGAGGGAAAATGTGAACCGCGGCATGGTTGTTGGTACCGGATGGGCTGGTTTGAGTATTTGAGAAACTCCTGGGAATTTCACACACAACAGGATAGAGTTTACACGGGATGGTGCGAAAAACAAAAAACACAGTGAGCGAGAGTTCTGCAGGTGGAAACGCCTGGTTGATAAGAGAGGTCAGAGGAAAATGTTGGTTTGGAGGAAATGATTCGGATCCAGCTGCCGGGAAGGGTCTAGTAGGCTAACTCGCATGCTCACTCTTCGTAACCGTGGTGAGTAGAAAAGCGTCTCAGAACGCACAGCACATCGAATATTGAGGTGGATGAGCAGACAGCAGAAGACCACAACAGGTTGCACTCCTGTCATCCAAGAACAGGAATCTGAGGTTATAATGAGCACAGGTTGACCCAAAATGTACAGTTGGCTGTTGTAAGGCTGGGGTAAAAAATTACCTGGTCTTTTTCAAATCGTCAGCTTGTGCCCAACTTGAGCCTGTGCCCATGATCATGTCCGATTCTTGTTCTTGGCTGACAGGAGTGGAACCTGATGTGGTATTCTGCTGTTGAAGCCCAGCAACCTCAAGGTTTAAAGTGTTTTGAGTTCTGAGATGCTTTTCTGCTCACCACGGTTGTAAAGAGTGAGTTACTATTGACTTCCTGTCAGCTCAGACCAGTCTGGTTATTCTCCTCTGATCTCTCTCATCAAGGTGTTTCAGCCTGCAGACCCTCTGCACACAGAATGTTTCTGAAATACTCAAACCAGCCCGTCTGGCACCAACAACCACGCCACGATTAAGGTCACAGAGATCACACATTTTCTTCGTTCTAGTGTTTGATGTGAACATTAACTGAAGCTCTTGACCTGCATCTGCATGATTTTAGGCATTGTGCTGCTGCCACATGATTGGCTGATTAGATAACTGCATGAATGTGTAGGTGTACCAGTGTTCCTATTAAAATGTCAGGTGAGTGTATACACACATATAAGTGCAGTTTATACTTTTATTATATTATAGTAAATTATTTATATATATATACACACACAAATTATTCATTCATTCATCTGGGTTCTGGAGGTTCCAGAGCCTATCCTGGGAACACTGGGTGTGAAGAAGGAATGGATTTGACTGGGACACCCATCCATCAATCCAACACAGGGCACCAAGCATACACACATTCATGTACTCATTCCCACCTAGATTAATTTAGCTAAGCCAATTCACCTACTGGCATGTTTATCGGAGGTGAAAGGAAATCGACAAACTCGGAGGAAACTCGCACAGACACAAAGCGAACATGCAAACCTCCTCACAGCCGGTAAAACAAGTTCAGGATCAAGCCTGAACCCTGGAGCTGTGAGCCAGCACCACACACTAAAAAGTGCTAATTAAACTAATCTTCCCTGAAATTTACAATGTATTTCGAAATAATGCGAACAATGGGATTCATTTATTTAATTTAATTTAGGAATATACATTTACACATGTGAGAACAGTGAAAGCATATTTAACAAATTCTTGGTTCATACATGTATGTAAAAAGATATGAATCCAAATATTTACTGTCTGTAATACTGAATACACAGAGGTTCAGAAGTTAGCTCAGAAAAATGGAAAATAATAAAGATACAAAAAATATGTAGATCTGTATAAATATATCTATATATATTCAATAGTAGCTGTATTACATAATACATTAAGGAAGATCACAGAAGTCAAAAAGTCCCACCCGACTAAAGCACTGAAATACAAAAAAAAAAAAAAAAAAAAGGCACACAAAAGTCCAATATCAGTTATTCTCAACCGAAGATTGTCAGTCAGCACTTTCAAAAGTGAAACACAGAAAATCCATCCAAAACAAAACGCACACAAATGATACTCAAATTATTCTATTAGGCCTGTCTCCTGAAATGTTCACTGAGTGTTCCATCGTGATGGATATGGGTCAGCAGAACATCTGCCACATTTACGGTTCAGTCTCACCGGGATAAAAGGGTGTGATGTTAGTATTAACTCACGCAATACATTTTGTTTTAAGTGTTCGTTATTCAGTTAAATATCGGTTGTGACTGAATTTTAACTACTTACGAGACACCATAATGGACTGTAGATTGAAGTTCTTCCAGTCGGGTGTTCTAAGTGGTGGTTCAGTAAGTTTAAAACAACAGCTTGCAAAATTTCTTAGTGATTGTCAATTAGCGTCAAAGATAACGTTGGTTTTGTACGGTTACCTATTACGAATTCTTATCTTCACAAAAATGTTAATTAAAATCGGACTCAACAATTCAATTCAATACAATTACTTCCACATCATCTTACTTAAGAAACAGGCATTATACAATCCAATCAAATCCACTTTGTCTTCTTATGTCTGTAACATTTTAACATTGAACTCATTTTCATTCCAATCTTTATTTTCTACTTCCTCACTCTCTTCTAAACACCCTTTCCCAAACATTTAGGACCAGCCTGAGTGAAGGGAAAAAGCATGTTTCCATCTCCTTCTTAAATACTGATCAGCATGTTGTGGACACACCCACACATTCATTAGAAGACACACAGTTCGTCACATCTTGTGTCAATGACACCGGCAACCAACAGCATGCTTTTTACAAACGAAAAAAATTAGGCATATATGAAAGTATGGTGATAATGTAATATCAATAACAAAGAGCAGCACTGGGTCAGGTATCTATATTGAGAAAAAAAAAATAAATAAAACCAATATTTATTTATTTTTTTTACCTTTACATAGTGTATTTCAGTATTGATTTAAAAAGCTGTTTGTGTGAATAGAAAATTCTATAATATATCTTCTGTATTGCACATAGTAATCCCATACAATTATTTTCTTCTGACACTTTGTTTAATAGTTCTTCTGACACTTTTCACTACTGTGTTATAAGTGTTTACTACTGTCTTTATATTTTAGTCAGAGACTTCATGTTTAACACTGTACAGTGTATGCGTGTGGTGCAATCACTTTAAAAATTGCCAAATGTAAATATGTTTTGGGTACAAGTGTTGCCAGTGAATCTACATTAGATTGATGTTAAAAAAAAAAAAAAATACGTCCCCTGATCGTTAAGACTCCTTATTGAGCTGAACATATCCATTTCTGTATATTATATATACAGTATATGAGTGAAATAGTAAATAACTGATGAGAAACACTTTAAATTGATATTCAGAATATGCCTAGGTGCTAATATTAAAGCATTGGGGAAGGTCCAGATACCAAGAGAAACCAGGAAGTAATTATGACTCCTAAAGAATTGTGGTGCCACGAATCGTTACAGATAAGAGGACCAGCTTATACAATAATGTCATAACTGTGAAAGCTCTGAGGTGCAGATAAAGTCAGAATATGTAATACATATATGTAGCAAATAAAAAAAATTATATATATATATATATATATATATATATATATATATATATATATATATATATATATTTTTTTTTTCTTTCAGGTAGAGCGTTACTCTGTGTTTTTGAAATCACTAGGCGACACTGTGAAATCACTTTCAAACCAAAATATTCTGTAATTGATACAGAAGTTTCCTTAACACAAGCAAGAAAACAACCTGAGCCATATCTTATCTTCACATAGGTGCATTTTCTCCCGGGACTAACAGGCTCCAAATAGACATCTATTTTTATTGTTTATTGTATAAACCCTTCAAGGTTTAAAACGAGTCGCTGATCTGCCAGTCATGGTAGACTCACATGGGTGTCTCTACAGATACTTGCAAAAGGAACAACACATCTGAGTGTATTTGGGCCCTTATATTATTCGGGTAGAAGGATTCGGATTAAGTGGTGTGGTCATATGACACACGCAGTTAATAATCACCAAAAAAACACCACCACCCCTGGTTTAGCCCTGCACTATGATCACAGTTACTCATCTGGAATTAGGAATTGCTGTGTCACCTTCACTGACAGAGAAACTTGCAGAGAGACACATCATCCTGTGTTACACCCAATCTGCCACAGTCCACACTTATTGGTCCCAGATTGCAGTTTCCATTAGACGTACATATCCGTGAACAAGTAAAAGATTCTGGACAATAATATTAGAGTAATAATATGCATTTCACATAGCATGATCTTTCTCTTTCCATGACCATCCGTCCTTAATTCCCTTCTCTCCAAACCTTTCAACCAAACCTTAAATACGCAGGATTGTCTGGTGTATTGTGTGTTATTTAATAAAAGCCCGACTGGTGAAGCTAAATCGACATGTGAACTCATTCCGCATGTCTCACACATATACAGGCTCACACCCCTCTCCTTGCTCTTCTTCTCCCCCCTCCACTTCTTCCTCATCCTCTTCCTCCTCGGGGCCCAAGCTGCTAGCCCCACTACTGCTGGGGGGCCCTTGTGTTTCTTCAAGGGGCTTAGGGTAACGGAACGGACAGCCATTATCATCAAAGAACCTGCGGAAGGTGAACTCGTAGAAGGCGTGTTCAGGGTGTTTGCTGTTTGGAGAGCAGAGGGTATCCCAAGCACGAGTGCTGTCTCCACTGTCACTCCATGCCCCTGGGCCACCTTCTTCTTCCACTGGATCAAAGTTGGACGTGTCCATTGGGTGAGCGATCTTCGGTCGGTATGGAGCAGGCTGAGTGCGAAGGTTGCTGGAGAAGTCCACCTGAGCAAAGAAAGGGTGGGCCTTTATCTCCCCAGCACCATTTCCTCCCAGACGCTCCTCTGCTGAACAGCAGAGACGTCCTATGATGTCAATGGCCTCAGGGCTCAGTTTGACTTGTGGAGGCACCTGCAGCGTGTTCTCCCAGTTTATCACCTGAAAAAGGTAAGAGACCATGTCATGTTAAGTAAATCCCTACAGTCCGGGCTTTGATCAAGATTTTATGAAAGTGGCATCAATCCTCTTCAGCTGATTCACATTAACAACCAGTCAAACGAATATGCTCTTGTTGTGATAACTGATGAAGCAGCACCACAGCTGCCCTCAGACTAGATAGATTTATATTTATTAAAGGATATTCTGTACATTTACAGTTTTTTTTTGAGTACCTCTAGTACTAAAAAATGTGATCTACCAGGCTAGAATTACAGAAACCTCAGAAATGTACTGAGATAAGGGAAGGAATGTAGTGTAGCAAATATGATGATCTAACATTATCTGCAATTAGTGCCACAATGCAGTGCACACTTTCGGACATTTTAATATTGAGGACACGTTTAAAAATGACAAAATAATTTCATTAAAGTGGAAAGTCTTTAAATCAAAACAACCATGATAATGGATAAAAAGAAAATAATAAATAAACAATGCAAGGGTCAAGGAAAATTTGGTTTATAACTCATTTATAGTATAGAACTGGGGGGAGGGATCATACTGCCATCACAGAAACATTGCCCGACCTTGAGCTGTGTTTCTGTAGGGGTTGGCGCAAGGAATGGAGGCTGGCCCACAAGCATCTCGAAAAGAATCACTCCCACACTCCACCAGTCACACAGTTGAGTGTATCCTGCACACAAATACCACAACAGATCATACTTTAAAAGATACTAACAACAGTTAGGATGCCATTAGTGTATAGGCCTTTTATATATTTTTGTAGCAGTTCATATTTTACCTTTCCGAAGTAGCACTTCAGGGGCAATGTAGTTGGGAGTGCCCACTAAGGAGTGTGCAAGACAGCGCTGATGTTGACGGTTTGCACGTTGTTCCAGTGTTATTAACCGGTCACCACAGTGACAGTTAGACACATCATCCCAGAAGTCACTGGGTTCCATACTATCCTGGCGAATATGGTTCCCTGTAGATGTTATGGGTGAAAAATAAAGAAGATAAAATGATTGACGGAAACAGTCGGTCTACAGATGTCTCTGTAAGAGCCTAGCAAAGATCACAAAAGTCTCAAATCTGCTCACCTTTCTGATAATACTTTGAGTTATGTGTCCAGCGGAACCCCGTGCACAAGCCAAAATCAGTAAGCTTGATGTGTCCATCCAGGTCAATGAGGATGTTATCAGGTTTGATGTCTCTGTGGATAAAACCCATCTTATGAACACTCTCGATAGCGAGTGTCAGTTCTGCCACATAGAACCTGGCTAATGGCTCAGGGAAAACCCCCATACGAATTAGTAGGCTCATCATGTCTCCTCCAGGAATGTAGTCCATAACGAAATACAGGCTGTCTCGATCCTGAAATGAGTAGTACAGTCGGACTACCCATTCGTTATCGGCCTCCGAAAGGATGTCCCGTTCTGCTTTAACATGAGCCACCTGGTTCCGGTTCAGGACGTCTTTCTTTCGGAGAGTCTTCATGGCATACAGAGCTCCTGTGTCCACCTTACGGGTCAGACACACCTCTCCGAAGGCCCCAATTCCAAGCGTTTTAATTTTCACAAACATGGATTTTTCCATCTTGGCACGCCGCAGTCGGTTATAGTTGGACTCCTTCTGGTTCAACATCTTTCTCATCTGCTCCTGCTCTGCTTCTGACAGACCAGCCTTGGGAAGGTGGATCAAAATGGAGGTGGTGGCAGAAGTTGGAACAGAGGAGAAGAAAAAGCATGATTTTAAATTAGTTGTATGAATTGAGTTATAAACTACTGGTTTATGGCTCAGCAAGTATAGAAACTCTCACCTTAGACATCTCTTGCTCCAGCTGCAGTCTGCGATTTAGCTTCTGCTGGTAGGTTTTCATAACGTTTTCTACATGCTGCTCCATGTAGAATTTAAAAGCAAAGGGAGAATAGCTCTTGATGCGTGACTCCCTTTTTTCTTCATCACGGGCATTCCTCCGCACTGGTACTGGTGAAGTCTGAATCTGCTTCTTATCCTTCACAATCTTCTCTCCTTTTCCTGGCTTTGCTTTGTCTTTGGTGGCACGCTCTTCTGGCTTTCCTGCTGGGGCACTTGGGACAGGCCTACCTGGGGCACTGTGGTCTGGAGCTCCAGCTATGCCTCCAGCTTCCAAGGGTGCAGTTTCCTGTACACCCGTGGCTCCAGACATAAGCAGCGTTTTGGGGTATGGTGGTGGTGGACATCGGGGCTCCTGAGAGGATTCCAAGGTAAAACTTTCGTCTGGCAAGTACCCATGAGTCTCAGGAGTATCCTGGGCCTGTGCAGCTAACCAGCCTGGGTGGCATGGTCCGACTGCAGTCTTTGGCTCTGGTCTCATGACTCTCATGCTCTTCACAGGCTGCTGGATTGGTGGAGAAGTCACTGCAGTGATGGTGTTGGGTGGCCCCATTCCAGCCTCCTGTTTGCTAGATACATTGGTTGCAGGGGCCATTGCTTGTCTTACATTCACCTTTTGGTGGTTGTTAAAAGAATTAGTCCTGCTGGGGACACGTACCTCCCCTCTGAAAGGCCCCTGTGGCTGCCTGGCTGGAGTTGCTGCCTCTGGGCCTTGAGCTCCAGCCCAGTGGTGGTCATATAGGTCAAGGTTGAGGCTGGCCCTGGAAGGGGTGAGAAGACCTTGAGGGATATCTGAGAACTCAGGACCCATAGCAGCTGCTCCTCCAGGGGAGCGTGACATCATGTGGACTTGGTGTGAAGTTGGGCTAGCCTGGCGGGGGTGTGAGTGAGGAGGCAGATAAAGGTTAGGAGGGTATCCACCACCATTTTGACCTATAGCCCCTTTGCCTTGCATATTGACATAGTTGTCTGGTGCCAGAGGGGGCATCTTGTTCTGAAAAGAAGCACTCCGTTTAACACTATAGCCAGAGGGCTCCATTATAAGAGGTCTGTAGTCATAATGAGGACCAGGGCCCCCTGGTGGCTGGGGCTGGAGTTGCATGGGTGGACCAGACACACTGTAGCCCATCATAGCCTGATCCATGCCCCCTGTGTATCCTTTCTGCTGAGCAGGACCAGAGGGGTAAATTGCGGTTCCTTGGGCATTCTGAGAAGTCATGGCTGGTGGATAGGCACCCATGCTGGGGGGCCGAGCCATTGGGTTCCCCATTGAAGGACCCTGTGCTGAGTTAGTAGGTGGCATCATGTAGTTCATGACTGGTGGTCCACCCATATATGGACGTGCCATCTCCCCCTCTGACCCATAGCCAGCTCCCTCATATAACGGTGGTCCCATTTGGTGGTAAGGGGGCATAGCACCTTCACTGGAATTCTCCATTGCTGGCCTGTGATCTACTGAATTTGCAATGCCACCTTTACCTTCAGAAGGTAGAACATTTGATTTAGTTTAGAGGAAATTTACACATTGAACATGCAAGTTTTTTTTTCAGAGCTCTATTTCATTTTATTTAAAAAAAAATGTCTTGTTTGTAGCATGGCACATATTTCACCAACCTGGAGAAGTCTGTTTGATGACACGCACGATCTGCTCATTGCGAGGGTCCAGATAGCCCATCTTGCTAATGTACTCTAATGCTGCCTCGATGTTACGGCTGCCAGTTTGCTTCAATGCACGTACTGCCATTTCCTTTTATACAGTGGAAAACAAAAACACAAATCACGCATACAAATTTTGAAACACATAAGTTCCATGTGTGAAAGCAAAATGTTTGAATGCTTATTTCCTTTAAAGTGTTACAATAAAGGACGTCCGCAAACACATGTGTGCATACACACACAAACACACACACAAAACATGGAACATTTTAGGATCAGCTAATTTGCAGACAGGAATTTGCAGATAAATACACTCCAGACAAGTGTACCAAGTTATAATTTGCAAGTTAAGCACTCTAAATAAAAACAACTGTACACAGCAACCCACACCTATATGAGGAAATCCCCCTGAATGGCATATGACCTCATTCAGAAGACATTCTGTCTAAACCTCGCTCTACCACAAACTCTGTGTCTGACAATGCCTCTAGTGGTCAGAAATAATAATACACCTGACAGGCCATACATAAATAAACAAACAAACAAAAAAAACAAGTGGGTTGTCCTCTGTTGTTCAATAATTATGAACTCTCTAAACAGCACTAGAGTTCCAGTGGTCATGTAGCAGTTGGAACTGGGACAAAATGACTAGATGAGAAATGAATGGTCAATTGGATCAAGCATGGGTGCACTGGGCACAGTTTAAAATTATACATGTGACAGCCACAATGCTTTAATGGGAAAATTAGCACCCCTTTTTTCTTCTCTCTCTCTCTCTCTCTCTCTCTCTCTCTCTCTCTCTCTCTCTCACACACACACACACACACACACACACACAAAGTGGGGTTGAATTTTGTTTGACCCAGTCATGACAGATGCTCAGGACGTTCCACAAGCCAAGAAGGAAATATTCCAGCTATGAGTAAAGTCTGTACTTACTATCTATGAATCAACCCCTCTTTATTTATTTTTGCTTTATTTTTCTCTGTACAAACTATCCTCATACATAGTGGATAATACACGGGTTTCAAATCCCAGAACTTCTGTACTTACTCACACTGCAGGTTATTGGTTGTTTTGCAATGGATGTCTTGTCAAAATAGAGGTATGCAAGGTGTGATCAAGCACAGATGTGACTCACACATGATGCATTTGGGCCAGAACAGGAAAAAAGAGAATATGGGATCCATCCATCCATCCATCTTCTACCGCTTACTCCTTTTCAGGGTCACGGGGAACATGGAGCCTATCCCAGGGAGCATCGGGCACAAGGCGGGGTACACCATGGACAGGGTTAGGGTATATATATATTTTATTTTATATATATATATATATATATATATTATATTATATATCTCATCTCTTGAGGCATCAGCACCCTGTCCAGGGTGTACCCCGCCTCGTGCCCGATGCTTCCTGGGTCTCCAGGTTTCCCCGTGACCCTGAAAAGGAGTAAGCGGTAGAAGATGGATGGATGGATGGATGGATCTCTTGAAACAGCACAAAACATGAAATAGACTTGTCATGTTGTTTTGTGCCTGTTCTCTGAAAATGTTTCTCATCGGTGGATTATTGCTGTTCTTACTACTTGTCAAATATGTGCGCACACTACCAGATTCGTTGCCAATAATTGCTTGAAAATGCAGAGGTTACCAATCGGTTGTCACTTTTCCACAAAATTGGTCTGTGACAGGAAAATCAAGGCAAACGTGCAGTGTGCATTAGGCGCTATGGGTTCTGCCCATAATATCTGCATTCACAATTACATCCTGGTCATACTTGTCACCACCACATGTCTCAACAGAACAACAGACAGTTAATCACCCATCTCAACACACACACACACACACATTCCTGACTGGGAAGAGCAAACCTCTAACTTGTGGGAATATTTATAAAAACAAACTGTCTCCACGGCTGGAGTGACATAACTATTGCTGGCTACAATGCAGTGAGTCAGTGTTAAAATGTAGGGTTTTTTTTTTTTTCTTCACTTTGACCTAATTCTGAATCACATTCCTTCATAGACTGTGTAAATGAATGCCATATGGAGGACCCTTAGAGAGGGACACACAGAAAGATGGACATCCTAAAGTCCTAAAGCGAAGAACAACTACATCGATTTTGTGAAGGAGTTATAGAGACACTTTCACCTCCTGTTTACGACATCGATATACTCCTGTAGTTTGGAACACTAATAATAAAACGAGTGACAATTTCTACCGAAACCCATAACGACTAAACATAGCACAGTTCGAATTACTGGACAATCTAAAATAAAGAAAGAAAGAAAGAAAGAAAGTATATAAGTCTGGGAACTTCCTCACAAAAATGTGCCGTGGTTCTACCATGGTTATATAATGGTATCTGATGGTACTCTGGTATATACCATGGTATTCGTCACCACAATAAAAACGGTGATAGTCTTTTGTATTAAAGCCTTTTTTGCTTTCTATTAAAATCCTAACATGTCATACCCATGGGTTCATTTCATTGGCTTTTACATCTATAGCAGCGTCTACAGCTTTCTGTCCACTTTGTTACGCTGGTATATTACTTTACATTGACCATACTAATAAAACAAGGCGTTCTGTGATTTTGTCCATTTATTTTTGTGCTGTATTGTTCTGTGAGGTGAAGTTCTTTTTTTTTTTTTTTTTTATAGAAAACTCACATTTTATAGAAATGTCATTAGCAAACCTAATAAAAGCGATTTATTTAAGCTTATGTTTTTCTGACCACGATACAATCATGCTAACGTCCCCTAGTGTTCTCAGGGGATTTTCGATGTTACATTTGCACCCGTATAACAGCAGTGTGCGCTTCAACACTGTAATTTGAGACATACGGTACGGTATGCTGGTGTAGCTTGAGTACAGTCACTTCGGCCAATGCAAACATTAACATGTATGCCACTTCACCTTACAAGTTGCAGCATCTTCTACAGTCAAAATAAAGACGGGATTTAAAGAGTCCTTCAGCCCCTCCCTTCAGCCCCCCCTCCTCTTCCCCCAGCAAAACATTTCCTTTTTAAAGGTGATTATATAAGCAGCTGCTGCCTCGCTGCGTAATTTGTGGAGCCTCGATAAGTATCAGGCAAAAGTAGCCCACTGAAGGACAGCTAGGGCAGCCATTACTTTCCTGGAATGTGGTGGCGGGAAAAAAGGAACTGAGTGGCATAGGCTAAAAATGAAAAATATCAAGCCATATACAAAAGGGTGAATCATTATATAGTAATGAGCATCACTAATAATAATAATAATAATAATAATAATAATAATAATAATAATAATAATAATGAGGCTTACTGAAATGTATACTCTGCTGTAACAGTATGGCTGATAAGTCTGTAAATCTCTGTCATTCACGGATTAACGTAAAGACAAAATGAACCAAGGGATGTGTATTCTTGAGAATAAAATCCAACCCTGCAGATACGTTCAGGGAACCTGTGTCGTCCCAGGCGAATTCATCAGACCCACTGGGGAAACCGTTCCACCCAGATGCTATTGAATGGACACACTTCCCCTGCATGTTCACGACGGTTCAGTCTTACTATTGTTCTACCAATACATTGCCGCGAATACTGAGCGTAAGAAATAAATCCATGTAAACAGGTGATCTGCGTGTCAGTCAGTTACCAGACAGTAAATGAGTGATGGTCCATCGCCAGCCCAGACTCCATCCGAATGCTTAGGAATTACGATAACCAGAACTTGTTTTTGAGCCACTTCAAACCCAAAATGAAATACCCTACAAACATTGTATATGGTTGGTTATCAAATACAAGTGGAAATATGTTTATTTACTGTTTACACCTATCCTATCCTATCCTGTCCTATGCAGACGAGATCAGTAACAATAGCAGTTTGCCATATGGGTAAGGCACTCCTTTCAGCCGCCAGATAAAAGAATTATGGGAATAAAATAGTGACTAATCAAGATAATAGAGTCCTTTTGTGAGCTTAAGTAAAAGCTGACTCTATCCATCATTGTCCTGACAGAAAGAAGTCAGTAATTCTTTTCTAAAAAGTCTAATAACAATAGTCCACTGTTCTGTTTAATGTCATTAAATGCATCACTTTCACACACAAGTAGTGATTACAAACCTATTTCTATTCATTAAAAATACTGCAAACGGGTCAAGATTGTGACCGGTACTTAAAAGAGTCAGGAATATATCCAGACAACTTGAAACACACTACAACCCAGATGATAACGTGTTTAAAGAGAAAGAAAGAAAGAAAGAAAAAAAAAACAGTTCCAGTCTGCATTTAGCCATGTCCTAAAGCCCGTGACAGAGGTAGCTCAGGCTCCCTCAGGCTAGGCCTCATAATTCCACTGTGCGGTGGTGGATTTCTCAGTGGTGTTGTGCATGGGCTTGAGCATAGCATTCCTCACATGCCTAACAATCACAGAGCTGCTCTCAGGCCTGTAGCTGAGGGTCTGTTTCAAATAGTGTCATATACAGCGTAAAGAAGAGCGTAAGCTTAATGCCCAGGCTTTATGCTCATATTTACAAGTTTTATAAATCAACACAAAAATAAATAAATAATTTAAATGAATAATAAATAAATAATAAATAAAGTCCATTGCAAGGACCACAACAAGGCACTGCTACAATCACACAGTATCAAAGACAAATACTGGTTCAACACATCACTGCTCATGTACTCAAATATCTATGTATGTCTTTGCTTCTGGTGTGGAAACGTTATTGATTTTTCTTCCTATCAGAAACATTCCTTGAAATTCCTGCTCTTTTGTCTGTAGATGACATGTTCCACATGACTCTCAAAGACAACGATTACCAGGCTGTGACATATATCTGCCGTTTCAACTACTATGAATATTCACTACTTCAGATTTTTCAGATACCTTCTGTTTCAAGACTAAGGTAAAGTTAATAGACATTATGACAGGTACACCATGCAGTATGAAAGGATATATTCATGAAAAAACAATTACATTCATTGCTTCTGGAACACCACTAGAGTTCATACAGTGTGTGTGTTATCATACTGAAAATCTGGCCAAAGATGATTCGGTTTTCCAAATAGTAGTTCTTACTCACGATAAATATCTTCCTAATAACCTTATTACTTTGGCTAACTTGCTTCATTACCTGTTTGAGACCCAAAGCACTACGCAATAATCGTTTTATACCTCATCAAAATGTTAACAACTTTCAAAATATGGATAACTAAAGACATTATGTTTGGTGACGATAAGTCCAAGAGATTGCGAAAGAGGTCAGTGCCTTCTTTTGCTGGTTGTGGGTCAGTGTTTAACTATGCTGTTTATATGTCACTATCCCTATCCGGGGAGCAGCATTCTTTCAATCTTTACTGACAACCTTTAGACATTTTTTTTTTCTCTGTTTCTGAGAAACGCTCACCACTACATTGCACTGTCCTTGGTCGTTGACAATTACTATACAGCAATTGTGCTACTATACCATTACAACCCAGAAAGAAAAAAAAACCAAAACATAACTCATTCAGAATAAATTTAGAATACATCTGAAATAACACATGGGACACAGATGTGCTGAAAAGTCATTCTACAGTTTGACTATAAACACTATTCCTTTGCATTACCGATCGGTTTTCTTTATATTATTCTTCTGGATGGAGAAAAGGGTAGTTACGTTTTACTCTTTACATAGAATAGGTAGGGATCAATACGAATGGACTGGAAATGTGAAGAAGACCAAACTACTCAAACTGTTTAAATGAAATTCGGATTTGCTTTATCAGTTGTACTGTATCTAGCCTAATTCAAATCAGTTAACAGATTTAGCAAATTAGCATAAGACAGAGAAATAGAAATATATACCTTCTTCTCAATAGCCAAGAAAAATACACATTCCACACCTGAAACTTTCAGTAGTAAACATGGTTTCATGGTAACATTCAACCCCCCCCAAAATTCTACTGAGCATAGACATTTGTCAAAAAGGCATATGTGTTTGTGTATGTTAAAAGTATATGTATAGGCTGTAGTATATACACATATTAAAGGCTGTTATTTTGTCATACAATAGAGATTTTAAGATCCATATATATTATATTATATTATATTATATTATATTATATTATATTATATATGTATACACATACAAATACATACACACACACACACACACACACACACACACACACACACACACACATATATATTATATATATATATATATATATATATATATATATATATATATATATATATATATATATGTGTGTGTGTGTGTGTGTGTGTGTATATACATATATACACACACACACACACACACAGATATATATATATATATATATATATATAAAATGGGACAGTATGGAAAATGCTAATAAGAACAAAGAGGAGTGATTTGTAATTGTACTTTGACTTGCATTTAAACAAAAAACTACAAAAAAGGTAGAGGTTTTACCTAATCAACAGCATAGTTTTTTTTTTTTTAAGATAAACCTTTATTCTGAAAGTGATGCATACAACATGTTCCAAAAAAGTTGGGACAGGGCAATTTAAATTTAATTTTCTAATAGCGATGTGAGAAGTTGAAATAAGAAGGTGATGTGAAACAGGTGAGGCAATCGTCTAATCATAGTATATAAGGAGCCTCCAAAAATGGCCTAGTCCTTCAAGAGCGAGGATGGGTCGAGGCTCGCCAATCTGCCTACAGATGCGTCAGCGAATAATCCAACACTTTGAGAAGAACATTCCCCAAAGACAAATTGGTAGGATTTTGGGCGTTTCGGCTTCTACAGTGCATAATATAATTAAAAGATTCAAGGAATCCGGTCAAATCTCGGTACGTAAAGGGCGAGGCCGAAAACCACTTCTGAATGCGCGTGATCTCCGATCCCTCAGACGTCACCGTCTTAAAAACCGTCATGAGTCTGTAATGGAGATCCTGACATGAGCTCGGGAATACTTTGGTAAACCTTTGTTAGTCGACACCATTCGCCGCTGCATCCACAGATGCAAGTTAAGGCTTTACTACGCAAAGCAGAAGCCGTACATCAACACTGTCCAGAAGTAGCCGCCGACTTCTCTGGACTCGGTCTCATCTGAGATGGACAGTAGCACAGTGGTACCGTGTTTTATGGTCTGACGAGTCGACATTTCAAATAGATTTTGGACAAAACAGCCGTCGTGTTCTCCGGGCCAAAGAGGAAAAGGACCATCCAAGCTGTTATCAGCATCAGGTCCAAAAGCCAGCGCCTGTCATGATATGGGGGCGTGTCAGTGCCCATGGCATGGGTAATTTGCACATCTGTGAGTTCACCATTAATGCAGAAAGATATGTACACATTTTGGAGCGACATATGCTGCCATCCAGAGCAGAACAACGCCAAACGGATTACAAGCGCATGGTTGTGTAAACAGAGAGTGCGGGTGCTAGCATGGCCTGCTGCAGTCCTGACCTGTCTCCGACTTAGAATGTGTGGTGCATTATGAAGCGTGAAATAAGGCAATGAAGGCCCCGTACATGGCGCAGCTGAAGAAATGCATAATGGATGAATGGGGGAAAATGCTTGCTAAACTTAACCAACTGGTGTCTTCACTCAGCGTCCAAACTCTTAATAAGTGTTATTAAAAGAAAAGGTGATGTTACACAGTGCTAAACAGTCGACTGTCCCAACTTTTTTGGAGTGTTTTGCAGTCATCATAGATAGCTTTTAAGAATGCCTTTGACAAAATAAGAAACGTATTGAAATCATTTTCATGGCTGGATCGGGAAGACGTCACAAGGTTGCGATGCATGGCACATAACACCTGACACTGTTGCAAACTTATTAACAAATTCAAAATAGCGAGAAGTGGACGTCCACGAAAATCCATTGACGCAGGCAAAACCGATGTGGTGCTGCAAACGTAGTGCCGTATGTATGGAGACTTTTGGGACACACTGTATAATATATACACTGTCAAACACACAAAAACAGAGAGAGAGAGAGAGGAAAAAACAAAGGCCTTACCTGATCACACCCAGCGTTGACGAGCTCCTGCAGCATCTGCCTGTTTACGTCTCCACCTGGGTGTGAGGAGCTGGATGCTGGACCAGACTCATTAGCAAAAGGCATGAGAGACTTGCGAATCTCTCGCAGGGCATTCTGGTAGTTGTTGAACTTCTGGGGCTGACGAAGTTGTTGCTGACGGCCAGCCTGGTCTTTACCTTTGCAGTCTCCCCCTCTGCTCCCTTCTCCTCGGGCACTGCCTCCATACAGCGCCTGGCTCACCATCTTAGCTGGCTGTTTCAGTCCTTCCTTGATCTCCTGGAGCCTTTGGCGTGTGTTGCCCACATATGGGGCTGCAGGGAAAGTTTTCGGCCGCATGGGTAGACCCACCCTAACCTATGGTACACACTCACAGACACCCCCACCCCTGCACACTGGCAAATTCACTCGCTTACTCACACATACCAAGTCAATTGCAGAAGCAGAGAAGAAATAACAAAAATAAATTCATAGACCCACACACACACTCACACACACACTCACACACACTCACTCACTCACACACACTCACACACCCAATGCTGAGCTATGAATGGCAGCTAATTCCCCCACCCAGATGGACTCTTGTGTAAACTTAGTAGATCTTCAAGGTCCTACTGGAGCACATGGTCCTTTTAGGGGGCACAATCCCCCACCTCCCCTAACACAAAAGGGGTTAAGCCTGTGTGCTGCTTCCACTCCAGCCTGGTCTGCATCTTTGCCTGTGGAGACAGTGGGATGAGGTGAGATAATATAAATTAGGCTGTGGTACAGTCTACAGTTTGATTCCTGCACCTCTACTCGCTGTGAAATACCAGAATCCAATCAGAAATTAGCACTTTGATACTGGTTTATTTCAAACAACACTGTCTACATTCCAGCACTGTGCTGATACTCTCCTGAGGCGGCGGACAGGATGAGGAGAAGAAGCACATGTCTTACTGACGCAAGCAAGGCTCCTTGTTAGAAACAGAGAATCTATTAGCATTATTCATAATCTAATCACATCTGGAAATCACATCTCTGGAATCTTTATCCTAAACTCCTATCGCTAGAATCTTTCTCCTAAACTCTCATTCCTGCTTCTGTTTTCTAAGTAAACACATGAATAGCTGTGAATCACAAGACCACCAACCCAGAATAAATCAATAAATCAATACACATTAAAGTCTGGCTGTTATGGTTTCACTTTCTGGTGCTGTTTGTGGCAGACTGCTAGCATGAAGACTGTCTCTATACTGAATTCTTTACAGCATCAGTGAGTCTCCTTGTAAAGCTATAATTAAAGTCCACATTGAATGGATTGCTTGCAATCCAAAACAAGCTTTAAGGATACACTACTTTCAGTTTCATAAGATTACTGAATGATGTTTTCCATGGATAAACACTACGCAAAAGTTGAGTATATATATTATACATGAGGTACCACAGTGTTAAAAGCCACCTCTGGTGAGTATAAAATAATACATCATGTATGTCTCATATGCTATAGAAACCTCATATTTCCACAAACACAACTTTACTCAATGCTCAGCGTGTGTGTACAACGTTTGTGTCTTATACACGTTTTACACAATATAGTCTGACACTTTTTTAATCAAAATTGTTGAACGTCTTCCATTAAGCTGTGGCTGGACCCTTTTAAGTCATTATACAACATGTACGGACTTGTGAAACCTACAATTATAATTTCAAAGTGCTGTCAAGGAACATAATTAAATGTATTCTAGGAAAAGTATCATATATCTCATATAGTCTGCCTTTATTTATCTTTGAAATGACGGGAATTAACACGTGTTTCCCCACACTCCTCATAACAGAGAGTTTCCAACAAGCCTTTATTATCAAGTTCCTCAGTTGTTTTAAACCAATAGCTTTCGAAGCAAAACAATGTTATTTCACTTTCCCCCCCACCATAAGAATTCAATAAAGATTGAAACTCAATTATATCACTGCATTATATAGCTACTTTGTACTGAATCTATTGATCCCATTTTTCTTACAATAAAACACTCGATAAAAAATTATTTGGCATCCACTGTCCCTAGAGCACGTGCAATGCAGGGTACAAAATAAATAAATTCCTGTTTCTTCAATCAGATAAAGTCGTCCTACATTTAGCAACTACCTATCTAGCAGTTACAACTGACTAAAAAATTCCTTTAAATTCAGTAAACCTCCTGCAGTTATCCTGAACTCATTCAAAAGGCAAAACAAATAAACAGGTAAGGCAACAATCTGCACAACATACACAAACGACATGAACAAGAACTGGAAGGGAACTAATACGCTAAAATCACAAGCTCCATCAGGCAAACTGTATGCAGTACACAGCAGGCTGAACGCTAAGCGAGGGCTGGAGGAGACAACCTGCTGCAACATGTGACTGTCACTTGCCACTTGAGGTGAACACTTTTACAAATACATTCAAATATTTCAGGTTGCCGTGTCTCTCGTAAGACTTTTAGAAAACAATTTCGTCTTACAGGATATGTCCATGTTGAATTGTTACCTGCTGAACATCTTAGTAGTAGGTTGTGATAAAAGAATACACAACAATAATAATAAGAAGAAGAAGAAGAAGAAGAAGAGAGGAAGAAGAAGAAGAATCCATCCATCTTCTATATCGCTTATCCTACAGTGTCGCAGGGAACCTGGAGTCTATCCCAGGGAGCATCGGGCACAAGGCGGGGAACACCCTGGACAGGGTGCCAATCCATCGCAGGGCACAATCACATACACATTCACACACCCATTCATACACTACGACGACTTTGGACACGCCAATCAGCCTACCATGCATGTCTTTGGACTGGGGGAGGAAACCCCGCAGCATGGGGAGAACACAAAAGGTAGCAATGAATCGAACCCTCAACCCTGGAGGTGTGAGGAGAACGTGCTAAGGCCATGCGCCCAATTATAATAATAATAGCAATAATAATAATGTAAACTAATTAATTAAATCACAGATAATGATATTATTATTGTGATTATTATTATAGCTTTTTCTGTTTAATAATAGGCCTAATAATAATAGTAAGTTCTTGTAATAATAATAATAATAATAATAATAATAATAACAACAACAATAATAATGTAAACTAATTAATTAAATCACAGATAATTTTATTATTGTGATTATTATTATAGCTTTTTCGGTTTAATAATAGGCCTAATAATAATAGTAAGCTCTAGTAATAATAATAATAATAATAATAATAATAACAGCAATAATAATAATAACAATAATAATAATGTAAACTACTTAATTAAATCACAGATAATATTATTATTATTGTGATTATTATTATAGCTTTTTCCGTTTAATAATAGGCCTAATAATAATAGTAAGCTCTAGTAATAATAATAGTAATAATAATAATAATAATAATAAACAATAATAGTAATAATGTAAATAAATTTATTAAATCGCTGATAACATTATTATAATAATAACTTTTTCGGTTTAATAATAGGTCTAATAATAATAGTAAGCTCTAGTAATAATAATAATAATAATAATAATAATAATAATAATAATAACAACAACAACAGACAACCATTTAATTAAAGACTCCAGAGAAACATTAACTTATACATGATACATCATTTTAAAAATGACAATAAAAGGAGGAAAGTGATTCACATAGGCCTGTCTGTTGCTGCCAAACTTTAGTTACCGAGTAATGCGTCCCGAGAGGAAAGTACTGAATTGTTTTAATTCTCAGGCGCATCTGCACTGAACCCCTGGAGCGGTGTTGTTGTTGTCCTTTACAGATGTTCTGATACTGACAGTAGTTTTACGGTGTAGGAGCACAGAGGGAGTCTCAAGGCCTTTTCCTGCAGCCTTTCCTGAAGTTGAGAAGAAGTGTTTGGAGGAGGAATGGAGCAGGAGGAACGGGGCAGGAGGAATGGAGCGAGAGGAACGCAGCAGCGCAACGCAGCGCCGCGCCGCGCGAGAGCGGTTCAGCATTCCAGCGCACCCAACCGAACCGAACCTTTACCGGTCATTCTGTCTGAACCACACTGAGATCAGTTCACAAACACAAACACATTCACACTGCCTTTTTCCTTTCCGGACCCCCTGAAAGAAAGCAAAAATGCGCAAGCTTTCAGCCACTTACCATGTAAGAGAAACGTGAAATCCCGCACTGAACAAGATGTGCGCTTTCGCACGCGCTTACTTCATTTACCGACAGCTGGAATCGTCCCGTTAATAAAAGCACACTTTACGTTTCGCGAGCCTGTCCTCCATTTTCTCGTTACTCACGGCACAAGTAGAAATGCAGTACAAAGTTGGACACTTACTGCATTGTTAACATTCCTCAGGCGTCACGTGACGCACCAATGCACGTCAGCACTGCACATACTCCAGGGCGGGGCTTCCTCCGTTTACACCACCATTCTTATTACACACCGCTATGCCATCCATGGAGGGATCAAATTATTATGTTTGAATAAACTTTTATTAGGCTACATGAAGTGCCACGATTCTGTTGTTTATCCTGGTGACAGCCTATAACATTCATTCTCAAGTTCAATAACACACACTAAATGTGTGTCAGTCTGGGGAAAACCCGTTCACGTGATCTAATTTGGAGAGGTTCTTTTGCTTGACTCTATATTTTGTTCTGAAAACTCCATTCGGTTTCGTTTTTGCTTGCATGTCAACCAAAAGTAGAGGTTAGGAGCTCTGCCTCAGACCTCCAGAGTTGGGGGTTCAAATCCCACAGACGCGCTCGCCCTGTGTGTGTGCTGCTTGCATGTTCTCCCTGTGCTTTGGGGGTTTTCTCTGGGTACTCAGGTTTCCTTCCCAAGTCCAAAGACATGCGTTATAGGCTGACTGGCATTTTTCCAAATTGTCTACAGTGTGTGATTGTGGCCTGCGATGGCTTGGCATACCATGTTCAGGGTGTCCCCGTCCTTGTGCCCCAAGTTCCCTGGGATAGGTTCCACAGGCTCCACTGTGACCTTTAGCTTTAGGAGTAACGGAAGACATGTAACGGCGTTACGTAATCAGAATACAAAAAAACAGTAACAACAATGTAATCAGATTACAGGTAGGCAGACATTTTGTAAAAAAAAAAAAGGGAATAATTAAAAAAAAATAATTTAAAAGCAAAGAAATTAATAATTTGACATAACACGGTATAGAGAGCTGCTTGATTATAGTTCTGGCTCTCTCTGGCCAGTCGTGGCTCACATGAGCAACCTCCTGGTGCATGTGCAAATAAATTTTGCGCAAAGTTAATTTGGTAGAATAACTTTATTTATAGACTTTAATGTTGTGAATACTTTATATTTCCGGATTTCCTGAGTTAATACTGACGTCTGGTGAAAATTTCCTGCGAAGAACCTCATTGGAAATATATTTACTGAAACAAATGTCGATGTGTCCAATACTTATTTGCCCCACTGTATATTTACGTGATGCTAATAGTGCTAATAGTGTGTCTTTTCCAGTGTATTAAAGTCTGCATTCATAGTAACACTGTTTGGAACACTATTAAGACCCCCCCCCCCCAAAAAAAGTAAAAAATATAAATAATTAAAAAAAGGAAAAAAAATATATACTTTTTAGCTTTTGTGATGTAACGTTACCTGCAGGAACAGTGATCTTTCATTTAATTAATTAATTAATTAAAACAAATCCAAATATTGAACACTATTATAAGCTCTACAATAAGCTCTAAATAAAAGTATTTTAGATCATATTGCTTTTCTCTTGACGTTATTTACATATGTGGCTTTGAAGTAATCCAAAAGTAATCAGATTAAATTGCTTTCATATTGTGATAGTTGGATTACGTCACTGATTCAATTTTTTATGAAGCAATTTGGAACTTTAACAGAATACATTTTATATTTTTTCTCCATCTTTCCTGTTTTGAATTTTGAAAACGGTTTTATTTCTTAAACATGTTTCAAGTTGTTCATGAATTTTTATAATGTACATATATGACATTTTATAAATGTAATATATGTAATACATTTATTACATTTTATAGAAAATGGATGGATGGATGGATGGATTCTGTGCCATCTCCACTCCCTTACTCTAAAAAAACAAAACAATAATAATCTGCTGCATTTGTTAAACTGGCTCCTTTACCCAACATTAACTTTGCAGGCAGACCACCAAGGCAACTGAACTAAAAACATTTCCATGTGGTTTTGCTCAAATATATTTATGTATTCTTAAATCAGGGAAATGAAAGTATATTATTAGCAGAAAAACTTTCATCCTTTTTCATTATTTTTGACTGTTGTCCAAAATTGTGAATTGGGACTTCTGACTATGTTATTTTATTTTTTTAAATTCTGGGCTGCCTGACAAATATATACACTAAAAGGAGTGAGACAATTTCAACAGAGAATTGCACGCTATTATTTCTATTCGATCAGAATATATATACTACTATATATATAGTACTATATAATTGCACGCATTATTTCTATTCTATCACCACGCTTGGGATAATTGGCCAGTAATTGTGTGATGGTGATTAATTCAAAGAACTACAGATGTTCCACTGGTTTAACAAAACGTTTCTTAATGTTCAATGTACTTACTCATAACTTGGAGCTTAAACTAAAGTAGCACAAAAAAGAAATCAGAGTCAATCACAATGGTAATTAGAAATAGTATTAAAAAAAGAGAGAAACCATCTGAATGATTTTGTTGCGAGTTTCATTTTACAAGGTATATTTAACGTGCAGGATGGTACATTAGGGTAGAGCAGTGTCTCCATACACATACCTGCTGAACAAATCAACATAAAGTGAGAGAAGGAAAAAAAAAAAACAACAACAATTGTGCAAATGCCTTTGAAGTCTGAGACCACTAGTCAAAATGCTTCTCTTTGGCTTTCTAATTTAATACAAAGGTTTTCATTACAAATAATATGCACTCAAACTGACACAGACTCAAGTTTGTGCAAAACCATGATCCATGATGCACCAAATCCGTCAGAGTGTCAGTGGAAGGGATGAGACTCACGGAAAATCTGACCTTTTGCACTTAGATGTTAACATGGTCAATATGACACATCTGCTTAATTTTAGGGAACACTGTGGTTTAGTGGTTAGCTCGTTTGCCTCACACCTTCAGGGTTGAGAGCTCGATTTCCACCGCAGCCCTGCGTGTGCGGAGCTTGAACGTTCTCCCCATGCTTTGGGGGTTTCCTCCTTCAGTCCAAAGACATGCACGGTAAGCTGATTGGTACATCCAAAGTGTCCGTAGCGTATGAATGGGTGTGTGAATGTGGATGATTGTGTCCTGTGATGGATTGGCACTCTGTCCAGAGTGTACCCCGCCTTGTGCCCCATGGGATAGGCTCCAGGTTCCCTGCGACCCTGTAGGACAAGCGGTACAGAAAATCGCTGGACGCTTAAATTGAAATAGCGGCATAGAAATTGTGCAGCATGTTGAATATTGCATAAACAAGCTATTGAACATTTCCTTTTTTCTTTCTTTTTTTTTTTTTCCTTTTCAGATTATTCTAAATCTTTGTTTATTTCCAGTTTTAAATGCAAACAAATCCCAGGTTTTCAATGCTGTCTCAGACTTTTGGACCACACTGTATAATTTGTGCAAAATCTATGCGCTACAAACACATATACATTAACCGTATGCAATACTGGATTCTGCACAGCATCATAAGATCTCTGAGTGCAGCATATATTTTTTTTTAGCAGTCATACAAACACCAGAGGAAAATGCAGTGATGGGGCTTAGCCATGTCAGAACACAAGGCAATGCTAATAATGTGCAGCTAATGATCATATGTTGATGCATAAGGTTTATACACCATATCCAGCGTAAATACTATGAAATAGTGCATTAGTGCCTTTCTAAGGAATAACAATACAAATAATAACTTATTATGCAGCATTACCTTTGGTCTTACTGGCAGCTTGGTGCTAAAGCAGAACAGCTTGACAACAATAGCTGTTTTTCACTATACTGTATAGCCTTTATAAACTTTTTGTAGTCGGGGATTAATTTTATGAATGTCATTCAACCATTCACTATGTACCATATCTTGGCTATTTATTGGCGCCACAGAGCTTTTTATTCCTGAACTTTCCAATAAGATACGACGTTAGGTCCAAGTCAACATTACAGCTTGAGCTACCTAAACTAGGGCTGGGCGATATATCGATATAATATAATTATCGTGATAAATGATTACGCGATATACTTTTCTGAGATATTGTTGGTATGGTGATGTTTTTAAAAAAAAAACCAAACATTTGAAACGTTTTTAATCATTACAAATTAAATGGTACCGAATGGATGTCAAGTTTTTTTTTTTAAACTTAATCTTCTTTGTCTTTGTAGGCATTAAAGAAAACTATCCTCAAACTCAATTTAACGTTTTTTTTTTTGTGTGTGTGTTTATTTTACTATCGTTTTGCAGACAGTTTGTTGGATATATATCGTGATATGTAATGTGTATTGTAGAAATGTCCTCGTGGTATGATATTGTCATATCACCCAGCCGTACTTAAAACTATAATAAGTCAGTGATAAATGTAATAGCATTGACAATAGTGATTTCTGCCACTGTAAACAAACCAGACACCACTCTGAGAACCACCGGGCTGAGGCACTAGTACACGAGAACAGCTATCTTTCCTAGCTACAGAGCCTACTATAGAGCTATAGTGCTTATTCAATAAAGGAGCTATCTGAACATTAGCATTCTATGTTTAAATCAAACTATACATATAATGTTTAATCACACTGACTCTGACTAATCCCACTCGCAAGGCCTAAACTCAGTTACGGATTATACTTACGGGAGTGGCATTAAACAGTTTGCTCCTTGAGATAATTCAAATAAAACAGTGCTGCAAAAAAAAAAAATCCTAGGCATGAAAAGCATTTAAATATTTCACAAATAACTAACAAATGATTGCAAACACATTCTGTGGCTGAATTTAATTTCAGGTGCACTTCGTTGCCAGAAACTATAAGACAAGTTCCAGTTAGAGAATGAATATTTTTTACTGTGATCCATGTGCCAGCTGTCAACGGTTCATAGTTAGATAGTGATTTAGATAGATGACAAGTTAGGCTTTACATGCAATGTGCAGCCTTTACCCGCTCATACTAACATCACATGATAAAAGGCTCGTTATAAACGGAAACAATTGAAATAGCTACAATATGTTATGCGTAAACATGAAAACCCTATTAACTGTGATCCCTTGAGAAATGTTATGTATCCTTCTGATGTTTTCCACATTCTAGGATGCCAGTCAATCAAGTGGAACAGCAGAAATACACAGGTTATTTAAGGCACATGCAACCTGTACCATCTTGTCAAAAGTGGTCACATTGGTGCTACGATCTATGACTGTAAAAGCGCTCTCTACTGGTCCAGTCAGCATAGAATATCTCTTTTTGACCATTTGTATCACCCGCTCCACATGCCTATACACGTTCATTCTTTCTGTAGAAACCAGTAAAGCCTCGTCTCTTGTGTCCTGGTTTCTCTGGTCAATCTCGTGACGTTCGCTTGTAGTGATCGTGAGCTCAGCTCTGTGAGCTCCTACCAAGTCCTTAATGTCAAAATCACGTTCAGCCAGAACCACATCTCCAGGCAGGAGCTTATGAAGGAGACCACAACTCTCGACCAGAGTCTTATCGCTAATGTTGCCGGGCGCTCCTCTGGAGACGAACATGACCGCCCCCTGGGGGGCAACACCGATGACATATTTGAGCTCACTGATAAAAGCAGACTGTGATGATGGAGCGGTCACGTCTCTCGTTGCTCTCGCGCCTTGACGATGCGTATCTATACTGACTGCTTTTTCAAGCGACGCTGTAAAGCAGTCTATAATCACAGCGCAGTCTGGATGCGTCCGCTTCACAGCTTCTGGTAAGTTTTTCCGGAGTTCCAGTCTAGACGGCCAGAATACAGCAGTGGGGACCAGCGTTGTAAACATTACGTTGATGATTCGATGAACAGTCCTGGTTACTGTGGAAACTTTAACTCCAAAACGGTAAGCCAAGTCCTGATTCCTAAGATCAAGCCTAAGTCTCATTAAAGTCAAAAGTAATTGCTGGAACTTCGAAAGCTTTGCATTTGTGTCCCCTTTCATATGCGGCACAAGGAGCCACATTACTGTCTCGAAGACAAAATAGTTCGGTAATCCCGTGTAGAACTGAACCTTTTCTGGATCGTTCTTAAAAGAGGCTTCGGTGAGAGACATCTTCTCTAAGGACTCCTTCAGTTTCATATTCTCTTTCTTCAGGGCATTTACTTTGGCCTCATAGACGACAGACTTCGTCAAACTCTTTCTCTCGGGCTCTTCTCCTTCGCTCTCGTTTTCACTCTCTAACACGATTTCTTCCGTCCCTTCGCCGTCTTTTATTTCATCGTCACTGTTCAGACAAGACGATGTGCTTTCAGGCTCAGCTTGACATGGGTTACGTCCATCACTAGAATGTCCCTGACCTTGAAGGAAAAGCAAGGCGTTTGCAGCTTCAACTTGTGCTTCTTGTTTGTCAAACGGTTCAAAAGCATTTGCTTCTTCAGTGTTTGGGGATAGTGTAGCAGAGGTGAAAACTGATGGGATGTAGTCTGGAGATCTAGGATTCTTCACTTGTTTACCTGTGTTGAAACAAGGAAACTATATCAGCCAGCTCAAACAAACAAACAAACAAACAAATAAATGTGCAGAGAACTTACTTACACATGATCAGTTATGAAATGATGGATGACCGATCACCTGTGGATTGAGCATGCGTTAGACAACTTTCTTATAATAGACTACCTGAAATGAAGTGGTTACTGCAGAGTCTGCTGCCCTCGTTTGGCACCCAGCCCTTACGGTTCACAGCAGCAATCCAGCGCTGCTTCCTCTCCGGATCGCGTGGAAACCTGTAGAAGGATAAAGCGGTACCGGGGGTCCTCCTGTTCCGACACCCAGCCACCACGCACGTGTGAACCATATTAATTAAGCACACCAAAAATACACAACAACAATATTTATATTCTGACTCCCAAAATGTCGGTGGGAGTACTACTGTAATGTGCGCAATGTCTAATTACCTCATTGTTCCCTACATAGTGCACTACGTAGAGTAGGAACACAACGCATTCTTCTCGCTAAGTAGTGCACTACATGTACACTCGAGAGCAATGTTTACACTCAGCCCTTTGCTGCTGACGTCATGTACTGAATGGTGATTGGTCAGGAGACGGCTCGGCTGTATGATGTCATCATAAAGCGTCCGGTGCTCAGCGGTGTGGATAAGACGCCATTAGAGCGCTTTTTTTTTCCATACTTTTTTTGTTTTAGACGAAAGGAGGTCGCTATGGCGGTGGAATCCAGAGTCACGCAAGAGGAAATCAAGAAAGAACCAGAGAAGCCGGTTGATAGAGAAAAGGTATGTTGGGAAATATTTAGGCTTTTGAATTAGCTTGTTAGCTAGCCATGCTATCGGCGAGTGCTTGTTTGCAGGCTAGTAGCAGAATGGGCTAACACGCAAACAAACAAGCACGCGCGCGCCAGTAAAAATGTTTTACTTTTCTCATCGGAAATTTACATATTGTTTGGTAAATATAGATATTTTAGTTTAGTTTGAAATCGCTAAATCGTTCTTAACTTCCTTTCTCGTTTAGGGTAATTGCCGAGCCGTATACAAGTAGATCAGTATACTCCTTATAGCTGGAGATGATGATGATGATGGAGGATTCAAGAGATTTTAGCGTCATGTGCGCAGTAAAAACACCACGGTTTCGATAAAATTCTTACTTTGTAAGTCTCCCTTACAAAAATATACAATATGCTAGCACTGGTTATTGCGACCAATTTGGCGATTCGATTCAATATCGATTAGTTATCAATATTTCATTGAAAATGTTAGTTTTGCAGACATGGAATCCATGTTTTAATATAAATGCTGGTAATGGAAACCCTCCTACTTGGCTATTTTACTGAAATACACGTGAACTTTAACAATAGGGCCCACACAATTATGTTTCGTTACTTTTTACTTTTACTTTGAGTAACAAACATAACAAGAAGTCATAAATATGTGCATATAATGCACACAAGGTAAGCACAAACTGCACACTGAGACTCAGTGAAATTCATGAACAACTTGAGACATGTTTAAGAAATAAGACCGTTTTCAAAATTCAAAACAGGAAAGATGGAGACGTGTTCAGGACGAGAGACGGACTACGGATAATATTCATGTGGCCTCAAGTAAAGCACGTGGGTTAAGAATCGATTCGGGGATTTAACGATATCGTTTCATTAAATTGAAGATCGATTCAAATCGTATGTATGTAATCGTGTGTATAGATATATATACAAAAAAAATCTGCAAATATGTACAAAATGTGCAAATATATGTTAGGTAACAGTCAGTGAGGGTAATGGGGATTGAGGTAGTTAGTGTTTAATGTATTGTATTGTTCAGGAGTCTAATGGCTTGTGGGTAAAAAATTAGTGCTGATTGTAGTGTTTTTTTTGTTGTTGTTGCAGACATGCCCGCTGCTGCTCAGAGTTTTCACGACTAATAACGGAAGACACCACCGAATGGACGAGTTTGCACGAGGAAATGTGCCATCGAGCGAGCTTCAGATTTACACTTGGTAGAGCAACACTCAGTTCTGTCTCGACAAAATGACCTCTATCTTCTAGAAGTCCTGAGCTGTTGTTGGTGGAGGGGGGGAAACAGTGCTGAAATGATATGTCGTTATTGCCACTCACTCAATACCTCGTCAGATGTTGAGTTTAGTGGATTCCAATCGACACACATACATTCAGTACGTTTACGTGGACAACAATAATCCGATATTAACCCGATTAAGACACTACACGTGTAACAAGATTAAGAAACTAGCACGTAAATAGCGATTATTGATGACCTTAATCGAGCTAAAGTGATACTCGGAGTAAACACAAACGGAATTAAGACGTGTGGAGTATTCCTGTTTTAGTCGCATTATCGACGTGTGTTACAGACATGTACACACCTTAATCACACTATTAACGTCGTGTGAGTTTTCGCCGCGTTGTGCAACAGGACACGTACACACACGGCAGCGCTCAACCGTTTGACGGCAAACGAGAGCGCACGGCTGCGTCATAAACCGTGTACTTGCCTGCTATATAGCAGGTGAAATACCTGTATTTAGGTAAGTATGCGGTTTGGGATGCAGCCCACAGCTTCAAGCAGTCATCTGTTTGCATGTATATCATGACAAATAATTAACTGCACTTGAAGCTTTCATAAAATTTTAAATGAAACAATCACAACTGTATATGGTACCCTGATGAAGACGAATAATAACACTTGCATTTATGTAATTCCATATGTTGAAATGAGACAATTCGTTATTTTAAGAAATTAAGTTGAAACAATGACCCTTCAATCATTAAAGGATTTTTTGCGATCACAGAAATGAACGTAAAATCAACCTATTTCACCAACTAACGTAGTTTTCTGCATGAAAAACCCTGCAAGCTGAATCGCAAATTTGGGGGGGGGAAAGCCGCAGCAAAATCGAGTGTTTTTGGCCACAACAATCACAAAAAACCTCTGCGAAATCCTGGGGTTTTATTTTTCCCTTCCACAACTTACATTTCAGGGTTATCCATAGTATCTGAACTGGACATGCATGTTATTTTTATATGACAGGATGGACGCCACCCTTAAAGAACTTACCAGCCTGGTGAAGGAGGTTTATCCTGAGGCCCGAAAGAAAGGCACACATTTTGCCTTCGCCATCGTATTCCCAGACCCAAAACGGCAGGTGTACAGGTAAATGAGGCTTCTAATCTGCTGTTGACATAACGGGCATTGTGCACACGTGTGATCACCTTTCCTTGATCATCTCGTGTGTTTGTTTTGCTGTAGAGTTAAGGAGATCGGGAACACCGTGTCGGGTCGGAAGGGGGCAGATGATTCCATGACCCTGCAGTCTCAGCGTTTTCAGATTGGGGATTACCTGGATATAGCCATCACACCTCCGAACCGTGCTCCTCCGCTGCAAGGGCGCATGAGACCATACTGATCTTATGCAGATGAATCGGCTCATAGCTGTTATTGTTGCATATTTTCTTTGACATTTTATGCTTCCTATTTGTTGGTACCAGATGTACTCTGAACTTTTAAGATATTAGTATCTTCATTTACCACCATGTAAATTGTTTTGCTGAATAAATCTTTTTTTTTTTCCTACAAAACTTTGCTTGGCTTATATAGATTATTGAAATCCCCAACATAGGCTATATTGTGTGTAAAAACAAATCCCAATGGTTGGTTTACCTCCAATTTCATTGCTGGCCTTCAGGGTGGGATATACTCACCTTTATTGCTTTTACGGTAACGTGAATATTCCCCCCCCCACCCCCCCCCCGTGCTATGTATTTATATGCCAGTGCTGATACCAAGAATATCAGAAAACCTTACATGGTGAGCTCATTAAAATGTGACTGTTTGCCCATTTACACACTGGCAATACAATGGTATTTATGCAGAAAAATATGTAGCAGTTAAGATACATTTATTAATTGTGTAGTTGTGAGTAATGAATGTTCAGGTCCTTATCAGAGGTTGTTATTATCTTTTAATAGGATTCCTAAGGATGATTTGGTCTCACAATCAAGCCACCAGTCCTCAGGCTATTCCCTATTTGACTGTTCAGGTATTACCACCTGTCCATTAAATTGATAGATCTGTAGATGACGTATAGGGATATTACAGTTATTCAGTGATCTACAAATGCTTGTATAACCATTAATCACAAGTCATCATTGTGTCTTCATCACATGCGATTGCTTCAACACTACACAGGGAGCTCCGCTTCCCCTACCCCTAAAAATGTCACTAACGTGTAGCTATGAAATTTTTCCCAAAGTTTATACCAGGGGTGGTCCTATTTCAGGGACCAAAGTAATTGGACAAACTCACAATATAAAATCAAATTATCACTTTAAATACTTGTTAGTGAATCCACTTTGGGACTTGAAACAAAAGGAGACTGAAGAATTTACAAAACATTTTCCATGCTTGGTGGTTTCCAGCTCTTTGGAAATCAGCTGCTCTCACTGTTAAGTTTGTGCCTCTAACAATGATTAAATATCCTGTAAATTAATTTGCAGACGTAGTCAGAGAGAAAAAAGGCTTTTATTTATAAAGACTTGTAAAGAAAAAAAATGCAGTGTATTGGGTTCTCTACCTAATAGGCAAGTAACGTCTGTCCGAGTTTGGCGTTTGGTCCTGGGACCGGATTTGGGACACCCTTGGTCTATACATGAATGGAATCAAAATATCTCAATGAAATATCTCACTGTTCATTCATTTAAGTCAAACTTTTTGGTTGACAACGCCGCCTGGGTGAAAGATTTTTCCTTCCTTCGCCCCTAACGCAGAACTAATACACACTCGGTGAAGCCTGTGCATCTCTCAAAGGGGCCAAACACTGAAATCGAAATGAACATGACTGACCTCTCAAACTCAGACATATCTGCCCCAGTGGTGTAATTAGTAAATATTGTAAATAACCTGCAAGTATAAAAGTTCTGTTTGATTATTTGTATTCATTTCTAAAATAGGTGGTTTAAGTCTAGCCAGCTAGCAGCTTAGCTATGTTTTGACACTGCTAAGCTTCACCTGATTTTACAAAAGTCTTTTGATGCTCCTGCTTATGAAGAGAGACTTAAAATGAAATAAGGCGGCAGACTTTAATTCAAAACTCAGTGAACGAAAAAAGCTGTCTTGATGTAGTAAAATCGATTGGCTGTGTTTATTATATATTTGTCTTAAATTATGCCTCGCATCCATCCTAAAAATTCCTGTGAACGAGCTGTTAGTATAGATATAGCAACATATCACAACAAGCGCGTTAATATAGACTGATTTTTCATGTTAAACGTGTATGTCCATAACACACAGTTGTGCTTCCTCAAGATTAATAACCACCAGCCACCACCGATCCTCATGCATTATGCCTCACAACTTACCGACCTGGACATTCGAGTAAAAGGAACTTGAAGGACCTAAATGTTTACTGCATTTCAGCAATTGAAAAAAGCATGTGTTTACATCTTTTTCTGTGCATAAACAAGGTCTCTACTTTATCATCTTAATATTAGAATATTAGAAGTGGGCTTTTAGGTCATTTATTTTTCAATCTGTTGGAAGTTGTCTAAACTTTATTTAGTACTACACATAAAATGAACACAAAGGCAGTTGTTTTGCTTCCCAAGCCTCTTCTTGCATCTAAAAAGACACGGCTTAATCCACAAACCACTGAATGCACACTGTGTATTAAAGCAAGTGATTCTAAAATATTTCGAGATGAAATGTTTACATAAAAAACAGCTAAGAGGAGTAGAAATCATACACGCAAATATATATATTTTATCAGGATAATATACATTTACTACACAATGTACTTCAAATAATTAACTACAACTGCAACATCTGGCACTGAAGCAGAAGAACGCTCGGATGGGGCGTCATTGAAGATATGAGAATTCGGCATCAGATTCTGTTTATGTGACAAAAAGACTTTTGAACAATTTGCTTTAATTGCTTATGTCTTAGTTAGGATCTTAAAAATTGCATTTCTTCCACATCCCTGCACATTCTCCAACCTTTTCAGCTCAAGAAGACAAAAGATGTACATGGGAGTCTGAGGCCCCACGTCCAAGATCTTCCTCAAATCTTCCGTGTGAAATTCTTCAGAGTTTGGTAGACCGTCTATCAGAGAAGATAGGTACATGTAAAAATATTAGATAGACCGTTTTTCTCGCAACGGACGCGAAAGGGGAAAACTATCGATGTGGATTTTCACCAATTACTGATCAATCTTCCAGCAACTGGTTATTGGTGCCAATTTATCGGCAAATCCGATCAATCGATCGACCTCTACTACCTGACGGTAGTACATTATGAATGTAAGGCTGTGTGTCCACTGACCTCTGCGCCGCTTGTCAAGTACTTGGTTGATTTTGTTGAGTGCGGAGTTGAGACTGGTGAGGGGGATCTGTTTCATGTAAGATGCCAGCCCATGAAACTCTTTTTCAGATACTTGAGCAACACTCGGAGTTCTGTCATGACAGTTAAAGCACAAGAAGAACCGAGTAGGTTCTCTCAGTCTAATTAAAATCTCTACAAGATTAAGCAGACGAGCCAGCGATTGGAAAAAAAAAGTATGTGAATGATACTCATGCGTCATACTAGAAAAAACAGACCTACCTGTTTTCCTTCCCAGGGGCCAGTGTGTTCAGATTAGTCTTTGAGCTTGTAAGTACTGATGTAGTGGTGGGTTGTTGCTTATTAGCCTGAGCCACAAGCTACAAGAGTAAAGACAATATATACATTAGCTCACATGCAGGCGAGATGTTCACTGAAGTTGAGCAAACAATGTTTAAAACTCTTTTATCTATGCTTTAAATGGCATAAACTTCCATATTCGCTATTAAATATTTCAGCATTAGCAAGTTGCGTGCAAATTTTTTAAATGAAAAAACTATTTCAAACTTATGGATGAAGCACTACTAGACCAGAACTCATCGCGTGATTCGTTTCCGAAACGCTCTTTTGCATTGAACCGACGATTCAGATAAATGTGACGACTATTTCGAGTGATCCAAGATTTGTAGACGATTTATCTGGTAATAGCTCACTTTAAAGATATCCTGTGTGATGGAGCTCATATCCGGCATCTCAGGTGTGCGTGGCTCGACGTCAAACTCCATGCGGATGCGTGGTGTGGCCAGACACCAATCCTGTGTGTGTTCATCAGCTTGAAGCGGAGGACCTGGGGGCTCGGTCACTGCTGACCGATCACCGGCCCCTATCTTTAGTCCATGAAGTCACAAACCAGTCATGGGGTATATCAGTCGTTATTTCAGGGTTCAAAGGTGCTAAGCAAAAATTGTTAAACACATGGGTATCTACTTACATGAGGTAAAGTGCTGCTAAAGAAGGACTGCAGTCTTGGCATTTCGGGCATGGTCTCCTCCATCTGAGAAAGGCCGACTGGCATTTGTGGCTTTTCAGACGATGAAACTCTGACAGACGGGCCTTCGTTTTGGTACGACGTGCTCTTCGGTGAGCCTGTAAGACCCCCTACTTTGTTGCGTTTGGTCTCCTGAGAGGTACAGCGGTCAGTGGATTTTACTATCAGTATGATGCAACATTTTATTTAATAGAAAAAGATAACCACAAACAAATTTGTACAGCACCCTCCTATCCCATTGTTTTCATTGCTCAGGTATTAAACCTTTAAAAATCCATAGCACACACCTTTCTGGCACTGATGAGCTTGCCGACGTAAGGGGTCTCAAACGTAGGGAGTTCAGGCGTAGCAGGGGCAGCACTCAGACGAGAGGGGGAACCGGGATCGCTCGCTCTGTTTGGCGGAGAATATGATTGACCGAGTTGTTTATTCATCTTAATCTCCAGCGTAGAAAACAAAGGCACCTCTGGGGACTCCATGCTGTCTGTCCAACCAAAAACCAGGAATAATTAGGGGTCAACTACGCTACTTGTTGATTCGGCCTACAATAAATCGATCACATACAGGATGAATCAATCTATTTACATTTATACATTCATTCATATTTTATCCAAAGCGACTTACAAATGAGGAAATACAAGCAAAGCGGAATATCAAGTGGAGTAGTGTTACCATACAAGATCTTTTAATTGAGTTCTAGAAAACTAGCCTTGGTCTTTCACAATAGGAGAAAACATATGAAATAAACCTATTAAAAATTTAAATTTAGAATAATACTTTCCGTAAAATAGCCCAATCATCTAGGCCACTAGAAGAGGCGTAGTACATTGGGGTAAAGCTCAAAGTGAAGAACTGCATCATGAGAATGTTTTTCATTCACACAAAATGCAGTAAGTATATTTTTTTTTATATCAAATTATAAGTATGATGTCTAAAAAAAATTATTGATTCAAAAAAACCAAGAAAAAAAAATTGTCAAAAAGATGAAAAGCACGAGAATAAAATCTTTACCGGCAGAAAGCCTCCCACGGGGGACACAAGATGGAGATGTAGGCAGGCTGTGTGGTTCTCTCTGAGCAATCTCTTGTGTTGTGCTTGGAAAGATATAACAAATAATTCACACATAATTCACTTGTAATTCTATATGCACATTCTTCAGGAGACTAGTGACGTGTACCTGTTAGTCTGCCTGTCTTTTGGTGGTCGCTTGCGAAACAGGTCCATGGTAAAATCGTTATTAAAACACATTGTGCTTTCTGTGATGCCAAAGTCTTCCAGTCGAGGGGTCAGGGCCTCCTCGTCCATAATCAGAGAGCACTTTGGTGTCTTTGGTTGGGATTCGTGTATCATCATGAGGTCAAGCGATGGTGGTGTGAGAGCCACAGCTGGAGCTAAACCATGAAACGTTTCTGAATTGCCAAGCACCATCTGCAGGTGAAGCGCAGACAGGCCGAAATCCGAGAGCTGCGGAGTGCGCATTGGGTCAACAGCTGGAGGTGCCATCTTCTCGGGTGTTTTACACTCTGGAGCTTCAACCGGCTCGTCTTCATCTCCCGCTATCTCTACAGATAGCTCTCCCTCGGGCTCACCATCTACAGAACATCTTGCATCTGCCTCGCCTTCTAGAAACCAAGATAAAATATATACATGTAAGAATTATACACTTGGTTGCCAGTTTAATAAGCGCACCTAAACGGCGTGGCAATTAGTGGCATATAGTGCTCCTTGGAGGACTAGTGACTAGCATGCGGCGCTCTCATCACCACGGCCCAGGTTCACAACACTTAGTCATGGAACCAACCCCAGCCACTGGAGGGCTGCAGGAACCAGTGCACTCTCAGTGCTGGTCCCAAGCCTGGAAAAACGGGGAGGGTTGCGCTTGGAAGGGTATCTGGGGTTAAACTTGTGCCAGAATCAGTATGCAGATGGGAGATACGCTGTGGCGACCCCGAAAACAGGAGGGGGTTGGGACGGTTGTATACCATTATACGCTTTGCGGGTGCCCTCGATAATATTGGAAAAGAGCCAAAATGATGATACAATAAGTTACATTTTGCACTCAACTATACAGGGACATTCCAAAGAAACACTTTAGCTGTGTGTTTCTTTAACCATTTCTGTGGTGAATTGGAAGTATGTTTGCCTCATCATCTTACTGAAAGTGCTATCCATGTCCAAGACCCTTTTGGGCTGAAATATTCTGGTATCTAGCAGAATCCACCATGGCATCAATCTTCACAAGAACCTCTGAACCACCAGCCAGAAAACTGCCTCAAAGCATCAATGATCCATTGCGATATTTTATCCGGTTCTCCTCCTCATATGCAGTTCCCTTATTATTTCTAAACATGCTGATGGTATATAAAAAAAACTAAAACAAAACAAACTATTGAATTTGGTCTCAACTGACCACAACACAGGATGCCCAGTGTAGTTCTAATGATGCTTGGGTTAAAGGTAAAGACAGAATGGAAAAAAAAAAATAAAATAATAAGGTTGCCAAGCTTGATCATTCGTTTGCAATTTTTTTTTAGTAAAAATATACTATCATTTTCTTGGAAGAAAGATCAACAGCTTCTCCTCTTATTTGTAATTACTGTGTTTAATGTTTAATTTAATACAATCGCATTGCTCGTTTTAATGAAGAATGCTAATCATCCTGGACAGTAACTCTGATTACTGACTGTAGCCCACTTGTTTCCTTGCAGTTTCTCTGCCCCCATTTCTCTGAAGGAAATGGAAAGGGATCGCCATGGGACTATCAATGGCCTGATATTATTAGCGCAGTGGACCATTCTCAGCCATGCCACAGACATGGAAATGATGTGATTTTGTGTGTACATAAGTCAAAGCAGCGTTGCTGGGATTTAAAAAACAAACAAACAAACAAAAAAATATCACCTCAGTTGCTAGGATGAGAAAGACGGTCCACCAAACAAAACATCCAGCCCTAGGATCTATGATCGGAAACTAATCACCAACAAACAGCTAGAGTATAATTAACACACATTATGCACTGCTGTACCTGAAACACACCTCAAACAATACCATATCAGCACCTAAAATGATATACGCTCCTTTTCTATACGTTATATATGTCTATATGATATACGTTCCTTTTCTATTGCTGGACAGGGTTGATGGGCTGCTAAATTGTGCAGAGCAACAGATTAGTTCGTATCTAGAAAGTGCACATATATGGTAGGAGGATTTATCTGAGAGTAATGATATATAATAATGAATAATAATAATATAATAAAAGATTTTCACTTAAAGGATTAAGATTCTAGCCATTATGCTGAAATTACTACAACGTGTAAAATGTACACCTGGCTTCGGGCAGGCTTTCTGCGGTTTGTAGCCATATTTTTCATAGTGTCTCTGAATTCGTTCAATGTCCTCTGTAGTCCTCTGTTTCAGCACCATACAGGCTTTAACGAAGCTCCTCAGCTCAGTACTCCCATCCTCCCGAGATGCCACTTGGCCTTGGACCCGTTTCTGTGAAGTAAATTATATTTATTTCACGTCAGTCACTGACAAGAGCCAGGACCCTGAGCAGGTTAAAGCATCACCAGCGAGACTCACTTACTTACCTTAAGTCCTCGAACTTCAGAATGGAGCTCATGTAGTGCTTGGACTGCGCCACTTTCGGCATCATCTAAACAAGTCAGCAAATCCAAAACATCCCATGATTTTAAATATCTATAGGCGCATCAAGACAATTATTAATCTACATCACAGGTCCACAGGTCCTGGGGTACTCATGTCGTGCACATGTGAGTGTTTTCCCTGCTCTAACACACCCACTTCAACTCAGGATAGGCTGTCAATTATCTGAAGATAAGGATCATGTGTGTTGGAAGCAGGAAAACACTCAAATAAGGGTACTCCAGAACCTGGGGTCTGTATAAAGGATCTATAGGAGAACTAATATGTAGTACCATAGTCTTGGTCCAGGTCCAGGCTCGCAGTGTGCTCCAGATTGGCTCTTTCTGTGTCTAAAAGCACAGCCAGACTGCGTAACTTGGAGAAAAAGCGTGTCGACGTGTCCATGTGAACAATCCGACAGGCTAGACTCAGAGAAGCTAATATGGAAAGAAATACCTAGCAACTAAAACGCTCATTCAGTTAAATACAACATAAAAGTAAGCGACAAATCAGCAGCAGTGGCTCTCCTAGCAAACGCTAGCAAAACAAAACGGCTTAGTTTGCTTTTTAATATATAATAATACACACAAGGTTCATTCAGTTAACTTACACGACTCACTTTTTTTTTTTTTACTATATTAACTTTGTTAGAAAGTAGCACAACGTTACATAAGTTAGATATAATTAAACATTTGCCGAAATACAGTAACAACAGAGCAAAACGACCGCCATACAGTTTTCAAATTTGGCGCTACTTCCGGGTTCTGGCGGAAGTGCAACTGCAAATTGCTTAATCGCTCAATAAAGGTCTCACAGATTACAAACTAAAAATGTGAATGTGTCTCAAAATATGTGAATATATATCGTGGAATAGTTCATTTTTTCCCCCGTAATATAATTCAAAAAGTGGAACTTTCGTATACTGTAGATTCGTTACACATAAAGTGAAATATTTCAAGCCTTTTTTTTTTGTTTTAATCTTGATGATTACGGTTTACAGCTCGGGGGGGATGAAAGACCCATGAAAATGCACAGCATGTTGGGGGATCCTTATTTTGTCAGGTGTGACAAATGATTAAAACAGGATTTAAATTTAAATTGTCATTAGAGATATTAAGCCAAGCGCATTAACAATCGTTTTGAGAGGGGGAAAAGTTTTCAGTTAAAATTTATTTTTATTTTAGACTCATTTTTATTTTGACAAGAAGATAAAAAAAAAGATCTGTACATTAAAATCAACCGTCAAATTTATATTTTTATCGTACTTTTATTTTGACGAAAAAGTTTCTATCACCCTTCATTCCGCATGTTTTTCAGAGTAGGCGTGCGCGTTACGCCAGCGTCCATACTGTACTAGCGTACTAAACAGTATGCTAAAACCTGTACTGCAGCACTACTTTAGCATGCTCTTTAGTACGCTAGTATGCGGTTTAGACGTAACCTGTGTCCCTCCCACAAGCCGCCAGCACGCTGTATAAGGAAGGGTACATACACATAACCGCTGCTACTGGTTATGTAAGTTAATGATAACTTTAATTATTTTGTCCTGATAGTTTTTAATAATCGCAAATTTGTTTTTATTAAACAGTTAAATTACTGGAGCTCAGGAACGGAATTAGTTGCCTGTGTAACTTGTTATTTCTTTCCCAAACAGTTGCTAGCTAGCTAGCTATCATTAACCAAAGTGTGGTTACCTAGTATAATTATTTTAAAATGCGGACAATGTGGACTGCTCACTAAAAGTTGACTAATTACAGACAGACTTGCTTATTTACTTTGTTTGAGGAATAGAAAAGCGTCATGGGATTTAAGTTATGTAATGTTACGTAATGTATAGTTAGCGTTACTGAATCCTGTGTTACGCAGTTGCCCTTGATGTGATTAAGGGTTACGCGCATGCGCAGTTTGCCAGTATATTAATCAATATGGCCTTAACGTTTTATGAGTGAATTGATTGACTATTATTCATTGTTAATTATATAGGCTGATTTTACTGTAAGTGTACAACCCTTGCAGATGCATCACATCAGTAATAGTTGTGTTTTGCTCTTACAGCTGATCTTAAAGGACAATGTCAAGCATAGCTGCTGCTAGTGTGGAGCCTACAGCTGCTGAGGAGAAGAAGCCACTGAAGCCGTGCTGTGCATGTCCTGAAACTAAAAAAGCAAGAGATGCCTGGTAAAGAGAGCTGGCCCATTTAACGTCAACATTTCACATCATTCCATTGAGGCAGGGGACGAAATAATCCTGTGTTATATAACATTCCTGAGCTGCTGTTAAACACACTAACAATCCTGGGTGTTGGGTTGGGTCATGACGCTTTAATTATGTCCGAGTATGACGTGGATGTCCGAGTCCACAGGGGAGAGCATGTGAGAGTCATAGTATAGCTAATATGGGAAATGAATTTTTTTTTAGTGATGAATCAAATGTATCCTTTTCATATTTATTTGTTCTCTAATTTGTTGCTAGTTCATTGAATGACGATCATCTCATTTATCTTTCTTGTGAAATTAGTTTCGTTACCCAGTGCCCGAGTTGTATTAGCTTAATGAGGTTTGATGAATGGAGAACTGGTCGATTATATATGGCCATGAGTGTGTGTATGCAACGGTGTGGCTGCTTCTTGTCACAACAGTTTGCGTCAAGTTGATGGTTAATTACTCATGATTAGTTTTATGTTACAAAAGTATATGAGGGAAATCATAATAACAGTAGTACCTCTTAAGTATGATGGCGTTTTTGTGCCACATAAAAAAATGAAAATAAAGATCACGAGAATAAAGTCGTAATATTTTGAGACTAAAGTCGTAGCATTGTGGGAATAAAGTCGTTAATATTCTCAAAATATTACGACTTCATTCTCGTAATCTTAATTTTGAATTATTTTTTTTTACGTGCCACTAAAATGCCGTCGTACTTAAGTAACTGCCGTTTTGTTTTGATTGATACTTGCCACATGCTTCTGTTGTTCAGTAAAACCACAATGTAATATTGATAAGTAGAAGAACATGTACTAACCTGTGAATGTGTTAATGATCTGCTAGTCTTTGGGAGAAAGTATTAGCCACCAGTCTTACTGAATGCATTCACATTTGACATGTATAGGTTGATGTGTGTTGGTTTTCTTTCCTCAGTATAATCGAAAAGGGTGAAGAAAGCTGCACAGATCTTATCGAGGCGCACAAGGAGTGCATGAGGGCACTTGGTTTCAAGATATAATAGGACTGGGTTGTGAGGTAAACAAACGTTATTAAGTAGTTGTGTACTAAACTTTAATGCATATTAATGGAATAGTTTAATGAAACATCAGAATTTTGTAATCCGAGCAAATGCATTATGATGCAACTGAACACTAATAAACATTTAAATCTTTAAAAAAAAAAAAAAAAAAAGGAGTAAAGCCGTACCACATACGTGTATGTTCCGAATGATATCAGTTTATATGTTAAACAAAAATGATTATCTGGTTAATGCTAACAGTATGCTGTATAGAGTCAGTGTCTAAACTTTGTATGAGGCTAGAACATTGGTGAGTGTGTTGTCCAGAAACTATAATGATTAATTATACTTGCATCATCGTTGGTTTATTTATTTATTTATGTTGAACTTCAAAAAAAAAGTTTTTAATGATATTTGACCAAATAAAAAAAATAAAACAAACACATCCTAATAACTATCTTGGCTTTTTCAGGATGAACTGGACTGTGGTTGGGTGTGTGGACTACTATTTATACTGCTGTGAGAAGAATGAGTTTTTTCAGTTGTTCCTCTGAATGTGATGTATTCTTAGTTTTGTATGAATGTTGCAAACTTGATTTTGAATAAACATCCTATGCAATCCTATGGAATTTCATCCTCTGATTATAGACTCTCTCATAAAAATGGGCAAACATGATTGTATAAAATGAACAGTACACACAATAATTCCAATTTTCAACTCGAACAATAGGAGAAACTGTTTTTGTTCTAACAAGAATATTCTCAATATTACTTTTTTTTTTTTTTTAATAGTAGGCCCCCCCCACCCCACCCCATACATAGAGACACTTTAGGTGGGAGGGTTTAGTCTTCATCTTTGAACAGAGTTACCCTTTGAACAAAGTTACAAAGTGACCAAATGGTTGATTTGACTCAAATGCCATTGTCCTATAGATGTTGTTTCTTTGGAAAGTTCTTGCCGAGTTCCCACTGGATCAGCGCTGGTTCTGAAAGATGGCTAACCCATCTGTGGCAGTTATCCAGTATTCATAGAATCACAGTTACATATGAAACTAGGTTGCTATTTCACCGAGTTACAGGGAGAATCACCTGGATTACAACATAGCACAATGTTATGAGAAACCTGGAAGCGCAACTGACTGACAGGAAAGGTGTTTGGAAATGCACTCACACTATTAGAAGGGTTAATATATATCCTCTGAAGGTGCATGGGGAAGTGCAGTAGCACCTGTAGTAGATTTCCTCAAGTGATTCGGCTTTAAGTAATGTCCATGGAATAGAGACGTTCCTTGGAGGATGGCATGTCACAGTAGGGGCTGGTTATTCAACCTGCCTGTAGGCCATGGTGCACTGCAATGGCCATAATATACACCTTTAGCATAGTTGAGGACATGTCCATACAGTAGATGTAGAGGCTTGTCATGGGACTTGACGAGGTCCCATGCACCACAGATGGCATTTTGCTGGCTACTCAGAACCTTCTGAAAAGTGCAAAATGCCTTTGTCTGCTACACTCCCCTGAGAGACTGATGTTCTAGACGTACTTGATGCTTCTGGCGCTCAGAATTGAGAGTGCCACGTGCACGCAGCTCAAAGAAATACTCATGGTGCTAAAGAGAGGCCGAAGTGTCAAACTGAACTGAAGTGCTTGGTCTTGGTGTCTTGCTAGGCAAACGTCAATCAGGATGTAGGAATGTACTATACGCTGATGTGATTTTAGGAACCAGTTCATACGTCTCTAATCTAGAATTGAATTGGTTTGATGGAAACCACTGTCCTTCTTCTGAACAAGAAAGTATGGTGAGTAGAACCCCTTTTCCTGAGCTGTAGGCTATACCCGCTTTTCTTTGGTCAGATTGAGGCCACTGGCAGAGCTGCAGTTTGTATCCTTGCGACATAGTCATCAAGACCTACAGCTCTGATGTAGTCGATGCCCGGTCCAGTATTTTCAACTGGAAAGCGAGCCAGTGGTGGACCCTTTAGTGGTGGAGGTGTCGGTAAGGGGTTTCTTTAGGGCCCTTTCCCACATGTTAAACATGGAAGGTTCGCCTTAAAATGTAGAACCAGGCCATGCTGACCTAAGCGTGCTGCAAGGCTGAAAAATTTCACTCAGCACAGCCATGAAGAGATGACAGGAAACAATAGCAATCTATCACCAGCTGTGGAGGAGAGGGCTTTTATAGCTCCAGGCCCGAACCGATAAAGAATTTATTTATACATTTCTTATCTGGATCTAATTTTATTAAAAGTACAGTCCTCTTGTGCACATGCCATTGTTTAGCCTAGCTAAACCTCTCTTAAATGGAGTCTTTAAATTTCATTTGTTGTTGTTATTATTATTATTATTAATAACAAAAACAACAATAATAATAATGTGTTGATTTATTAATTAATTAATTATTTTAAATGCCTTTTTTTTTCTTCTTTAACCTAGACACATTATACGAAAAACCTAGTTGGCTTTAAACATGTTAAGAATATATGATAAGATTTACAATTGACATGAAGATTTAGCTGAGCAGCTGCATGAAATCTCCCCTGGCTCAGTATATCATAGTACTTGGCTGCGGTACATGAGCCATGCATGTGCCCTCACATTCTTTCTGGCGCAGTGCCTTGTATGGATGAGAAAGTCTCCTACTTTAAAGTGCAACATTCGCTGTGCCACAGGAGACACTCCATTCACAACACAGCTCTGCAAACAGAAAAAGACCAATAATTATAAATCCATATTGATGACAAATTCAAATTTCAGATCATTCATTACATGCTAGAATAATGGATGTTTCACTATATACAGTTCACTGTTTCACTATATACAGTCATGTGAAAAAATAAGTACACCCCATGGAAATTGTTGGCTTTTTTTGACATATTTGGACAAGCAAACATTTGATCCTCTTTGAAACAGTGCCTATTAATGAAGTTGATATACTTGAACAAAACCACAAGAAAAATTAGCTTTTTCAATCATTTATTCAACAGAAATATCAATAGGTGTGATATTTGTCTGTGGAAAAGGTAAGTACACCCTTGGCCTCAGAAGCTAGTATTGCCCTCTTTAGCAGAAATAACTGCTTGTAGGTGTTTTGCATGATTGTCCACCAGGCTTGCTGGAATTTTTGACCACTCTTCCATGCAATATTCTTTCAGTTGTAAGATGTTTGAGGGTTTTCTTGCATGTACTGCCTGTTGAAAATCCTCCCACAACATTTCAATAGGATTCAAATCCAGGCTTGGACTAGGCCATTCCGTAACCCTCCATTTCTTCTTTCTGAGACGTTCCTTGGTGGATTTGCTAGTGTGCTTAGGATCATTATCCTGTTGAAAGGTCCACTTTTGGTTCAGCTTCAACTTTTGGAGAGATGGCCTCACGTTATCTTCAAGCACTCAGACACTCCAGTGCCTGAGGCAGCGGAGCAACCGAAAACCATGACATTTCCACCACCGTGCTTCACAGCTGGTTTTAGGTGCTTCTCCTGAAAAGCTGTCTTTGGTCTGAGACAAACATGTCTATCTTTGATTAATCTGTCCAGAGCACACTATTCCAAAAGGCCTGGTTTTTGCCTATATGCTCATTGGCAAACTGTAGTCCTGCGAAGGCTTTTTCCTGGCACGCCACCCATGCGGGTCAAATTTGTACAATCTCTTTCCGATTGCAGAAGCATGCACTTTGACACCAACAGTTGCAAGACTTACTAGCAGATCCTGTGATAAAATTTTGAGGTTCTTGGAGATTTCTTTTTGCTTCAGACACTCTGCTTTTGGGCTGAATTTGCTGGGATGGACAGTCCTGGACAAATAGTCAGTCATTTGAAATCTGTGCCACTTGTAGATGATTTTCCTTACAGTCGTATGATGCATTTCAAATAATATGGAGATATTTTTAAATCACATGCCAGACTCATAGGCATCCACAACCTTCTTTCTGAAGGCCTTACAGAACTCTTCAGATCTTGGCATGATGACCCCACACACCTCAATAACAAAGGGAACACCAGACACTAGATATGAGAGTGGTATAAATAAGACCGGTTCCACCTGCACTCCCTCAGCAGGTTCTAATCACTGGAACCTGATCTTCAACACCTGAGAATAATTTTATGGATTTGATAAATGTAGGGGTGTACTTACTATTTCCATGTGACTGATCTGTTTTTGGGTTTTTTTTTTGTTAATTTAAATTGTGAAAATTACTACAAAATGTTAATTTTATGTGCCATTTGATAGAGTCTATCAACTTTATTAATAGGCACCGTTTCAAAGAGGATCAAATGTGTGCTTCTCCAAATATGTAAAAACAAAACAACAATTTCCACAGGGTGTACTTATTTTTTTCACATGACTGTATGTGTATATATATATATATATATATATATATATATATATATACATATATATATATATATATATAATGTGTGTGTGTGTGTGTGTGTGTGTGTATAAATATATATATATATATGTGTGTATATATATATATATGTGTGTGTATGTATGTGTGTGTATATATATATATATATATATATATATAGCAGCAGATTAAGTAGTAAGAGACACTTTTCAGACAAAAAACACAATGAAGGCTGCTGGATTTTGCTGCAAAAATAAGAAGCAAGTGCGCCAGTCAAAGTCTCCAGAAGAACCTGGTTCTACAAGACGCTCAATAACACTTCAAGCTCATTTCCTTATAAAACTGCACTAATTCTATCTGAGACTACTTCTTTTTTTTTCTTTTTTTTTTAAAGCAAAGGGTCGTCACACCAAATATTTCATTTGTTTCATTTACTACTATTTACAGCTCTTTAGAGTATTTTAATTTAAAATGGAGAAACATTTAAGTTCATTATTTTTGAGGGCGTCTTTGCTCTACAGCATTTCTTTGCTTGTGCCTAAGACTTTTGCACAGTACTGTACATATTCAACTCAAATATACACATGCAGTATCCTAAACCACTATCCACAGTATCCTAATTACCTTACACTATTCCCACACCACTGTGAAGACTGCTGGGTGTTGAATTATCATAAAATAATAGTAAACTATTCCTAGCCTCTGCACCCCTACTGAGAGACAAAATGGTACAGCCCTCTCATAGTGGCTCTTGGACAAGATATGCACATAGAACCATGACAGACTCTCAAAGAGGGGACAGTAAACAATGTAACATGACCTCTGTAATTCTACCCAAATCAGCATCTCCAGCATTGCTTCATGTCAAAACCCAGAACACATCTCCTCTAAGACTGCCAACTCTGCTCAAGAGAAAAGCGCCATTTTACTGCAAGCCTGTGTCACTCTGATTGCAGCCTTGTGAAAACGTTGGCTTTTCTCACTTGTTATCGTCGCCCAGCTCACTCTCCCTGCCACGGGTGTATGTTATGTTAAGTAGCTGGTCTGCTTTCTGTCTGTGACTCTTTCCTCCTTGGATTTCAATTCCAAACATGGTTATCCTTCTAGGGGTGTCTCACTTCCCACCCCAGCCCATTCCTTTCCTGCTTTGTGTTTCCAGCAGTGCTCACTCCACTGTAGGAGGCACGAAGAGACGAGGCATAGCAGGTGAAATAGTGGAAATTAAAGACAGAGGGGGTGCGAGAGAGATGAAGAGGCTCACAGAATGAAGGCAACTACATTCCACATGTTGTTTTTTTTAAATCATGGGCAAAGAGAACAAGGAAGCGGCTAAGAAGGCAGAGGGGAACATTTTGTAACGTCTTTTTTTTGAGTTTATATTCTTTGTGAACACTTTGGCTTCATACAAAAAAGGAAACTTTATGACAAGACAAAACAAAAAAGAACAGTCCTCTGAAGGCTCCTCCTGGACTCTGAAGAAATCTCTTTCGCGTGGATGTTGTGAGAGTAGAACATGAACAACACCAACTTTAACCTCGATACGATAATCTATGGTCATTCACTATGTACAGGATGGACCAACAGCACAGAGGGTGCCATCTACCAACTGGGAAACACCATCCTCAGTTTAGGGTACATGGGTGGCAGTGGAACTTATGGAGCACTATACATTTTCTCTTTCTTGGCTCCTGCTTTCCTGTGTTTGGCATTGTGGGGCTGGTTATCAGTGTGTGGCCTCGATGTCTTTCTCTGGAACATGCTGCTGATGCTGCAGTGCCTAGCCCAGGTGTGCCACCTGATCTTCCGTCTGATGCGAGATGGTCTGGCCAATGACGAGCTTTCTGCCCTCTACTCTGCAGTCTATCTTCCACTGGAGGTACCTGTGCGGGTGTTCAAAGAGATCACTGCTGCCTGTGAGAACAAGGTGCTCGCTCTCAAGGCTGAGGAGACGTATGCTATAGAGGGAAAAACACCTATCGACCAGCTCTCCTTTCTGCTCTCTGGAAGGTTAGTAACAACATTTAGGATTAGTGTTTTACCGTGGCCACATTGATTCATGTCCTTCAATTAACCTTTCATTAAAGTTGCATAGAAACAAGCATATATTTGAGCACAAGAAAAATATATGCAGCTTTAGCTGTGTGGATGCAAGCTCCCTCCCCTCCCACTGGTCCCTCATTTACATGTCATATGCGTACGGCACACCCCACTTTACCCTTATGTACATATCATTTACGTTAAAACAATGTTGTTTTAATTGTGTCAATAAACGTAAAGTATTCAGAAAGCAATAGTTGTCCAAGACACGAGGAAACGTAGTTTTAGTGGATAGTCCAATAGCTTTGTCTTGTCCTAATCTTTCTACTTACTGAAATGAATGATATCATGTATATACTGTAGCTTTGGGACAGTTTTGGAAGTAGAAGAACCACATTCTAAATTCACAAGCAACATACAACTTACACATTGACACTATATGTACATTTTAGTACAAGGTTCCTGTGTGTGGAAATGGTACCATGTTTTATATTGTTAGTACTTAGTCTGTGACTCTACTTACTATTTAGCCCTAATTACTAACGGTGACATTGATTTTGTATATTTGCTGGCAAATCAAACTTTTTTTTTTCTCACAAGACATGAGTTTAATTTTAAATAATAATAATAATAATAATAATAATAATATGTTTAATTTGTATAACACTTTTCCAGAGCTCAAGGACGCTTCACAGTAAAAGACAATAAGAATACAATACAACAGTCGAACATATGGGTCATATGGACAATGGACATTTGCTCAGTCCAGAGCAAGAAACAATGCAGTTGCATACTTAATTTGTAAATGTACAACATTCAAAAGCATAACAAGGGACAGACACTTAGCATCATGTATACAGCACAGAAAGTGTAAACAGACAAATACAGGTAGTATTACATGAAGCAGATACAAATTATGACCGATAATATTGGGTGAATAAATGGGTTTTGAGCTGAGTTTTGAAAGGAATTGAATTGAATTGAGTTTTAAAGATCGATCTAAAGCTCAGACAAAATCGTCTCAGGGAGTTTTTTCCTTTCCGCCGTCACCTCTGGCTTGCTCATGAGGGATAAATTTATACATTTACAATTCATATCCGGAAAGTATTTATTTCTGTAAAGCCGCATTGTGACGTCCATTGTTAAAAGCGCTATGCAAATAAAATTGAATTGAATTCAAACTGATGAATGAACTCATTTTACAGTCAGATTTGACAGCTTCAGTGAATAAGAACCAATGTCTTGATCTCAATTTAGAATTTATTGTATAGAGGATCAACTCAACTGTATTTAAATCAATGGTATTTGACTAGGCACCGTGTTTAGTAAAATTATCATGATTATTTATGATTGGTAGGAATACACATTTGTAACACACAGTTTGTTGTATTTGAATGTTTTAATGAAAATTAGTGAAAAAAGATTTTTGGATTTGATTTGATTTGAATGGCATAACATTTCTTCAGTACTTAGTGATATTTATTTTGGCTATAGAGCCTACCCACAGTTCTCTCTCTCTCTCTCTCTCTCTCTCTCTTTTAATTCATAGGATTCGGGTGTCTTTAGAAGGTCAGTTCCTTCATTACATATTCCCTCACCAGTTCCTGGATTCTCCGGAATGGGAATCCCTCAGACCAACAGAGGAGGGAAATTTCCAGGTGCCATAACAAAAGTCCCTAAACTCAAATATCTCATCTTTGCTGTGTCTTTAAATACGACATTGTACTGATATCTCATGAACGCTCGAATCTCCCCCATCCTCAGGTGACACTGACAGCAGAGACAGATTGCCACTACATCTCCTGGCGCCGCCGCCGTCTTTATCTCCTTCTGGCCAAAGATCGCTACATTGCTCGTCTCTTTTCGGTCATGCTTGGCAATGACATTGCAGACAAACTCTACTCTATTAATGACAAACTCTTTGTCAAGAGCGGGGTGCACCTTGACATCCGTCTGCCCAGCCTCTACCATGTTCTTGCCCCTTCGCCACCAAGTAGTGAGGGGGGCAGTGGCAGTTCTGCACCCAGGGGAAACGAAGGGAATCAGACAGTCCTGCCAATAGACCCATCACCTAGCAACCAGCATGTAGGTGTAGCAAGCTCTCAACAAGTACAGGCGAAGGACCCACTTCTAAAAGGTCAGCCTTCCCAGCGACACTCTTCCTGGGCCACGGATCCTGAGATGCCTTCTGGTGAGGACTCAACTAGCCTAGTCCTCGAGGACTTTGCTGACATGATAGGCTCTCTAGTGGACTATAGGAGTGAAAGGGATTATTTGAAGTAGAAAATAGGGTGCTGAAGCTAACACTCAGGGCCACTTCTTAAGTTACATGTAAGTACACACAAGTAGGTTAGGACTGGTAATGTGGGAAGAAGTGTGTGTGTTGTGCAGTGTGTTTTGAATGGCACCGTTGCACTCTTTTGGCACTGAGCACTTGACTAACTTCAGAGAATGCAGGAGAGGAATGTGCTTTGCAGTGAATGTGCATTTTATCATCTAACTCTTCCATGAGTGTTACTGTATGCATGAAAAAGATTCAAATAGACTTATTCTATGTAGCAAAAGAGATCAGAAATTTTGCAAGTTGTACAGGAAATCGCTGTCTCTCGAAATCTATCTGTGTGTTTGTGTCTACATGGACTGGTGTGAGTCAAAGGAGAGAGAAGGCATTGAGCTCTTTCCTTGCCTCACATATTACAAATGAATACAGTACACATTTTAATACGAGTGGAAAAGGGAAATATAATTAGTGAACAGGAGTCAGTTAAGATTTTTCTCATCGTTCTGCAGATTTGTTTGTTTAAAGGCTGGAAAGTCATGAGCGGTCCAGTGATCCCGAACTGTAGGCTCCATTAATCCACCTCTGGCCTCATTTGAAATTCATGCTTGCACCAGCTGTGGGTGATATTGCGTTACATGGGGGGCAGGGGGGTGGAAAGGGTGGTATTGGATGGCATGCAGGACAGCTGACGGGAAGAGATGGGTGCCACTGTCCACTGAAATGGTGACCTTGTACACAAGGCCTATGGAGGAATGAGAGATATGGGTTGGGCTATGTGGACAGATAGGCTACACCATACTTTCAAGGGGGACTTGTAGTGATTCAGGACAGATTCAAAACAATCTCAACATAAGTTACTCTAGAAGGACTTCTATAATAGTAAGCTATTGCCATAAGTTTGCAAATGACCACTTGTTGATTTTCTTTATAAATTTGACAGAGGGTGATACTCCTGGAAGGTTTCGATATCAAAGAGGACGTGCTCCACTGGCTCTCACGGATACCCCGAGGCTCTAAAAATAATCTAATCCATAAACAAAGCCAAGAGTGGAACCGGGGCCTCAGCAAGTTCCACTACATGCTTCTCGTTTCCTCTGTTGTCATAGGTTATGTTTCTATAGTACAGTACAGAGACGTATTGTAAATCGGACATCTTAACGAGGTTTTAGAAAGGATTTATCTATACTAGTATAGCAGTAATAATCCTTTCAATTGGCCTCGATCAACAAAGCCAAAAATAGTTTTAGGTTCCATGTTAATATCATTATAGAATAACTTTAAAGTTTTTCCTTTAATGTTGTTATTAAGCCTGTAGTCTGAGTATTTTGGTAGATCTGAATGTAAGTAAGAGTTCCTCTTCTCTTTTCACTTGATTTCCTAATGTCACATTGTGTTTTTGCTTTTTCCTTTTCTTTTCTGAAGTACATAATAAATACTAAATAATGAGTACAGGGAAAACATTCAACCAGCCTATACTATTTAATGTAATTTTATTTCACCATAAGGAATCAGTGTATTTTCATGGGGCCAATTCTTCCTTAATAAAACCTCAGTGGAAATTCAGTGCATGGCTGATATTGATCCCAGTCTATAATTTGCCTGTAGCAGATTAAGCTTTATTCTACATTTGAATTACCAAAAGTTGTGCATAAATTTGCCTGAACACTGTTAATTAATTTCACAGATAATTTATGCATTAAAAAATGCCAAGCTCCTGTATATCACAAAAACAAAACAAAACAAAACAAAAAAAACATTAAGGTTAACATTAACGTTAAGTTAATAAGACACACGTGAAGAATTTTCATCTTAACGATATTGCATTATTTGATATTAGAAGGAAAGAACATTTTAATTGCTCTGTAATATCTGACCTAATATCATCGGACTGTTAGCGAATAATGCATTTGTAAACGGCGTTTTTTACACTGTACATGCGATATGTCTGCTTTTAGTGGAACACTTTAATAAATGCTGTTGTCTTTACATTGCAGTTCTAGCGTGTGGTCTTTCTCCATCGGTGCATTTGTAAGATGCATCTTCCAATGTTGTCCATTGTGTGGCGCTTGCTCTCTCCGTCCTGATGTTCAGCACACCTGGATGAAGTGATGTGACCATGGTGCTCTCCTGCCAATCTTTATGTTCTCCACACACAATTTGTCCAGCCTCCTAAGCATAAACAGAAACAGTAACACACAGTTAACAGCATGCCCTGCAGAATACATATGCTTGTTTTATACTTTGTGGACTTTAAACATCCTTGGTGATTTTACCTCATTTTAGGGATCTTGGAGATACAGATGTATTCAAAGTGGACGTTCCCTTGTCTGTATAATAATGCTCCAATATTCTTTAGATGGATGGACTCGATCTTGCATAGATGCTCCGGGTGCCCTACCACTTTTTTATAAATGGTTTTGCCGGTCTGTCTGGAGTATGTATACAGATAACCATTCTGAGTATATAATACAAATGTATTTATTTTGTGCAAACAGTAACACACTCTTCACACAAGTATACCAGTAACATGTTGAAATGCACCTTCACATGGTTTTCACGTGACTCACGTAATCACACGTGGAAAACGTATGATCACATGTGAAATGCTTTCGATAAGAGCTTTCGTTGTAGTTGGTGTTAATAATAGTGGAGAAGCTGGAAAGAGGTTATACACACAGATGGAGTTTCTGCTCTGTCTTGATGTCTTGCATGGAGACCAGAGTGACCTGCACCACTGCACTCTTTTTCAGCGAGGACACTTTCAGCTCAATCAGTATGTGATGGACTATGAAGGAAGACAAAGCACAGACGAACTCAACAGGAATCCAGATTTATTATGCAAAGTGTGTGCTTTCGTATGTTTGATCAAGACCGTCAAAGACTAATGAGAGAGAAAAAAATCTTGTCTAATCTGTGTCCATATACAGTATACTTATTTATCTTCATCTTCATCTCAGAAACTTGATGATAAATCTGTTAGAAAAACAACCCCACCACAAAAGGGAACTTCAGATGTAGTCAGGAGGTAGACTTTCCCATGTATGGGTAATGGCGACATTGTTATCCCACTGTTCTTCAGCAAGCCTGAAGCACAAACACACACAGATGGGAGTTTACTGAGTTTACTTAACTGTCTTTAGAAAAAGCAATAGCACATTTTGACATAAAACAATTATATATATATATATATATATATTCCTAATATGCTACTACAGTTCTGTTCATCATACACAGAGAACATAGTGCTTTGGTTTGGGAGCATAGCAATAATGATCTAGATAGAGTCAAGTTCATAATATAAAATTCCTTTTTTCAGTTTTAGGATGGTGTTCATAAGTCTACACAATGACTTCATAAATTCCTCATGGCAATTGGCCTAAACCTACATTCTATAAGGCACAAACTGTTTTATCAGACTCAAGTTAAAGCGCACCTATTATGGTTTTGAAACGTGCCTAATTTTGTTTTAAAGGTCTTATATGATGGGTTTACATGCATCCGAGGTCAAAAAACACTTTAATGTGCTCATAATTTAAACTGCAGCATTACCTTTTTCCCCCCCAGTGTCAAAAACGACTCATTAAATGATCCGTCCTAAAGGATTCATTCTAAACTCCTTCTTTCAGAGCGCATTCTCTGCTCTGATTGGTCAGATGTCCCAGTCTGATGCGATTGGTCTACCGCTGTCAGCGAGCTGCCGATGAAGACCAGAGGCGGGGCTTTTTGTTACAAACCTATGTAGGTTAGTGCAGGAAGTAAAGTCTGGAATCACCAACGACTCGTTTCAGCTGTTCAGAATCGACTCCTTCTTTTTGGAGTCAATAACCCTGCTTGTCGTGCGCTTTGATCGTATCGTGACATCCCTAGTATGTGATTAAAGTTCATGAAAGTGGCCTGTTTGCCATATAAAGACTGACCTTAAGTAAAATGTTATCCTTCTTACAGAGACTGCAGAGATTGTCTACTGTCATGCATTATGGGATCAGTTATCAGACGTCTTATTTTACCTATCTGTGGGCAAATGTTGTTGAAGGGGTCATCACAGCTGGTACATCGGCCGGCCAGGAAGTCCTCATAACTGGAGCAAGGGAAGCCGGTGAGTGGACAGGAGCCATTTAGTGCACTCATGTACACATGCAGCGCCCTCATATGGTCACAGATTACATAGCCATACACTGGAAAATAAATAAAAACTGACAACAAACCAGGAATCTCAGCTACTGTAGCTGTGTTATCCTTTTAAGCCTTTATATCATTCACCTTCATAGTTAAATGCAGTTATCTTTAAGTTTTACAATAATTACTCAATTAACTGTTATGATTCCTTAAAGGCCCAATCTAGATTTGCTGAAACGCTACATGTTTATACACAATATAAACCCAAACGGTATACAGTATGTGACTGCATAATGTAAGAAAATATACATAAAGCATGTTTTTTTTTTGTATTTTTTTTTTTTTTATCCCTGATGTTGTAACTGAATCATCCAGAGAGCTTGGAAGAGTTATTGAAATTTGTCCACATACTTGATGCAAAACTTGACCGTACACATCCAGTTTGGTCCAGCCCACCATTTATGAAAAAATCCACATGTCCGACAGGAATAGAAATACCAAACGCTGCCAAATGTAAATAAAAGAATGAAAGCACGACAGAGTTACTTGAGAGTAGAATTGGTAGCATGATAAGCAGGAGTTTATGATGCAAGGGTAATACAATATCAGAAATTAGGCTCTGTGTGAGCAGTTCAGCAGAAAAGAGGAGAGTTGGCGGTTATTATTTTCATTTTACAGCAGGTTTAACGTTATGTGAGGTTTTGTTGAATTCTCACAGTCGGAGTCAGTGTGTATAGCCTCAACAAACATGGCGTCGGAGGGATCCAGGCGGTCATATGGGTCGGCATTTTTGAACATGGGACCTGCTGGGTCAAGACCTGTGGAAACATGTTGGAAAAGAGGACCGAACTTGCTATAAAAGTAAAATAAAAGTGAAAGTGTAAAATAGACTTACAGGTGTTGTGGGAGAATTAGGAAAGCTTCAGGGTTTCCTTAGTTTTAACTGATTGTTCTGAAGAACGTAATACTTACTGGGAAACACGAGAAGATGTCAAGAAAACAGCGTACCTTGTCATTTGTCGCAGAAAAGTAGTGATTTCTCTCAATATAGTGGAAAGTATTGTTCATACGGTTTAATTAAAATAGTGTGAGTGTGCAAAAGATTTTTCTCCATACTCATTTCTGCATACTGGTATTTCTTCTGCAATAACAAATACTACTATACATAGCTACAAGGCTGATATTTCCATTATGTTTGAAAAAAATGACTTTGTCCTGAAGCTCTTCCCCAAACAATTAAGTACAACTCATTACACAGGCGCAGGCATCTTGCTTTCGCTCGGTTTGTAGTCTGATATGTAACCTATTTCAACTGACGGTGCTGGTAATACAGACAGTGGTTCCTCACCTGTAATTCGTCCCAGTTTGCCTGCAAACAGAGTTCCCACAAATCCTGCTACATGAGCTCCCATGCTTATTCCAATGAGGTGGAATGATTCCAGATTAATACCACTGGTCTGCATCAGCAGCACAAAAGAGCACTGTTACGTATCTCAGATCACACACACTGATGAATATTTCTCCACAATCTTGCAAGTGTTTGAAGAAGTAATATATTATACTTATATTATATAACACACTTACCGTAAGCTGTTTTATAAGAATTGATATCTGCACAGCTACCTCCTTGTAATTATCCACAACCTGGTTGTAGGCATAAGAGGCTCCACTGAGCCAGTCTACCACCAGGATGTTCGCATCCTCCTTCTCTAACAAAGCCTGGGCTAAGCCACTCACCCACGAGGGCTTCCTGCCTAGAGCACTGAAAGAGATGGCATTATATATTTATCCTTGTGAAAGAAAGGGTGCAAATTCATATGGACAATGATCAGAGTGCAAAATGTTACCTACCTATATCCATGAATAATGACTTTAGTGGGAAGTGTACTGTTAAAGTGTGCAGTATGTTTCTGTGTATGGTTGAGACAGTCCTGGGTGAAGAAACTAGCGCAGTTAGCATTCTGTCTTGTTAGGAGCAGGTACTGGACGTGAACACCTTTCATTTGTCTGTATTTTAGCCACGTCGTGTTGTTGAAGTCTGCACAGTTTGCTCCGGGTTCTTCGTCACTAACTGTGAGCACACAGAGACATGCAGGTATTGGGTGAGAACAGTTGATGCACTTTAACAGTACATTTTATACGCTGAGAAATGCTTTCTGGTATCAGTACTGGAGTTTCATTTTGAATCATACCTGCCAGGATTAGTGTACACTACACTAAAAACTGACAGTAGTGGTGAGACACCTTCCCACGAATCACCGCAACTTATCCCTCTTATAACTACACACATTTGCTATTTGTTTAACAGTAGCTGCTGAATAAATCGTAGTCACTGCCGAATAATATGCTTTAACGTGAATTAATTAACTTAATAAAACAGAACAGGAGTGTTTGGGTTTAAGAAAAAAAAAAAAAAAGGGTCAACTTTGCAGTAAAGAGACACACAAATCATCAACCATTAATTAAAATGAGGGGTTTCTTTCATACTTTTTTTTGTGTGTATGAAATGTAATAGATATCCAACAGCTGTATGATATCATATAATATCAAATAGATGACACTATGGGACTTCAGTACAGGGAGGCAAACTGTTTATATTCCTTTTTTGAGCCATTCCCTTGTTGAACAGTTGATTGACGTGAACTGAGGTCAAATACAAGCTGTTCCACTTTCTTTCTTTCTTTCTTTCTTTTTTTTTTACAGCGCCATTAGATTTTAAGTTGAATTTCTTGGCATATTATAAAACATCAGGGCACTTACCTACCACTGATGTCATGCAGAGTGACAAAAGAGTGCAGATTACGTTGATCCATTTCCAGGTCATTTTCCCACCGAATGAAGATCTGCTTGACGGATGTGCCAGTGTGTTTTTTTTAAAAAAAATTTTATTTTATGATTGATGTGATTTCTCCTTTATTGTATGTCAAATAAGCATTTCTCTTCATATATCCTGCCAAACTGGATGTGTTCTTCTTAATCTGTAGCCAGCACGCAAGGTAAGGCTTGAAATCCACAGAAAAACAGATTAAAAAAAAAAAGAGCAAACGAACATCCGATTGAGTGAGACGTGGGAGATTTTGGCGAACTCTCCCCTGTTTTTATAATTTACAGCAACAGTTAGGCTTGCGTGGGATTAACTCGCACCATCCATTTTGTGAATCAGAGGCAGCCGAAGTTGCAGCTGGTGAAGAAACATCAAACTCGGGTAATGTGAAACAAATGCCTTGTGTTCATTGTGCTGCAGCTGGCTGTGAATCCATGACCTCACTGGGTTTAAATGCTTGTTTGTGTTGTACCGCTGGACTCTGCCCTTTGGCACTGCTCACTCTGTACTTCTGAGAGTTATTTTAGCAGGGACTTGTAGACAGAATAAGACAATGATCCAGACACTTGATTCATATCTTATCTCGGTGTACGCACTGTCAATTATTCCAATTAAAATCGACTGATTTGTGCAGATATACTCAAGCGTGAACTTTAAAAAGCACATAGACACAGTAAACACAGTGTTGTAATGCTTTTTTTTTTTTTTTTATTGATTACATTTGTTTTGGCATTGATTATTTTATGTCAAGTAAAAGTAAATCATTCAAATAAAGTAATGTTTACACATATTACACAGTCCACATTCTAGAACAGTGGTTTTCAAAGTGGGGGCCACCAGGGGGCGCCCAGGGGGCGCCCAGGGGGCCTCAACAATTTGGTGTGCCCATCCATCCCACTAGTATGTTTTCTCTTTCTCACTCTGACAACCACACACACACACACACACACACACACACACAATCAACTCCTAATGTAATGTAAAGATGTAAGAATTAATAAAAAAAAAAAAAGGGGGATATATTCAGAAGTCTGTATTTTTAATGTGTTTTAAAGACATCTTGCAAAAGGGGGGCTTCGGTCAAATGTTAATGCCATTTGGGGGGCCTTGCCCTGGAAAAGTTTGGGAAACCCTGTTCTAGAATACTAAACATGACTTAAAAAAACCGAAATAAACAGTAAAGTAAAGCAAAAACACTCTTTAACAAACCAATTTAGCTTCGTTTAGCTTAATTAAAGGATTCTCCACATGATCCGAAAAATTATTTTCTGCTTTAAGATTTTAGACTTTTGCATGTGGCTTCTAAACAGATTTGACTTTATTTGCAGTTACCCGTTTACAGGAAAGAGATTTAAAGCAGCCAAATTCTATATGAAACTGAGTAAAAGATAAAAGTACACCATTGTGGGGTTTTTTATTATTATTTCATATTCATTCGTTGTCTTTCTCTGGGCAAGACAGACGCTAGCCAATCTGTAGTCCTTTTACGTGCCTCTTCCCAGTTGTAACGAGGGGTGTATCCCAGATCTCGGTGGGCTTTTTGATAAGAGAAGGTGAAATGTGTGTTTAGCATTATCAAAAGCTGCCTATTCAGTGCTGGGGTAAAGCGTAGAAGGGGATGGAGCACGGCTTGGACCACCTCCATGAGGAAGCAGACGAGGTACAGAATGGAGAAAGGTAGGAAGGGTCTGTCCTGTATGCCAAAGCCGAGTGGTAACAGAACAGCGTGGTTGAAGTCAGAATAGCTCACAGGTGGAGTGTCATCTGAGATGTAGTAAAAGTTTCCACCAACCACAGTTCTCTTCTCTGGATCCCTCAGGGCTCGTGCGGCCTGCAGATGCGCGAAAGTCGCATTTCCCACGTATATAGGATTGACTTTCGCTTCACGTCGTGAAGTCCTCAATAACACATCACCATTCTGGATTCCATCCCTCATATGGCCTAAAGTAAACCGGCAGCCCTCTCCATATATATACATCGGCCTGAGAGCACAGGTAGCCAGCCGGCCTCCATTTGGAAGAATTTCACCCTGGGCATCAAGGCAAAGCTGTTCAGCTTCTCTTTTGGTCTGGCTGTAGGGAAATTTTAAGTAAGAGTTGTACACTGTGTCCTCGTTGCCATTGATGATAGGGTCACCACGATGATTTGGACCAGCAACCTCAATGCTACTGGTATATATGAAGGAAGCAACGTTCTCCTGGATACATGCCTCTAGAAGTAATTTGGTACCTAGAACAAAAGAAACTGATGTTTTGTTGCATTCAAATCACTTAAAGCGCTGTTGCCCGTGTATTTGGGGTGAAACGCAATAATCTGCATCTGCATCGATTTCTGTATCTGCTTGAAATATTTTTTATCCATATATCCGTATCTCTATGCAGATGTACACCCTAGCACTAAGTCCTCAGAAACAGTGGAAAACACTAGGGAACGTAGAACTCGATGCCACTGCCACCGACAAATCTAGTCCTTCTTGTTGCTAATTTGTATGCCTGAAATACCCTTAAAATATACTTCTAACATGAAGGAAAAATTTCAATCATATGACCTTGCTGTGACCTTGATCGTATTTTGGATCAATTTCCAAAATCGAATCAGTTCGTCTGCTGGCTACAAAGATAATTCCGTATAAATCCTACAAACATTCAACCACTTGTTCTTGAGATTCGTGTGCACTAACAAGAATCTCAGACACACAGACAACTCAAAAATATAATGCCTCTAACGTGCTGACAGTTCCTCAACCCAAGCTACATCAAATTCATAACTGGTCTCAACTAGAGACTGTTTTTAATCTGCTCATGCAGGTTTTTATCTCATGGCCATTCAGCATTTAATCATTCATTCTTAGTAACGATCTGTTCAGGGTCATACTGGTTTAGGTTCTGGGAAATTCTGAATAACGTATTCGACATTTGGTTGGTTACGTCTCTAATCTGAATATATTCATTGCTATGTTTAGTGTTTTGGATCCACTCCTTGCACAGGCTTTCTCTACGCCATGTGCCTATCTTTACTTGTAGTAACAGATCAGAAGGATTCGAACATCATTCAACAAGATTCATGATGGGATTCGAAATTTAAAAAAAACCCATAAACCCCTTCCCTTTAGGTTTATGTTCATAATAAACTTATGACTAAATACAGGTTAAAGAAAACACATGGCAGCTCAACAAAATAACACCTCACCTTTCACATTTACCTCGTACAGTTCGCTGTAGGTAATAGCTCCAGTGACATCGATAAGAGAGGCAGTGTGGAAAATGATGGATGCTCCTTTACACACTTTCTTCAGCAGGTCACTGTCCCTTATATCTCCTTCAAACGTACTCAGTTTTGTCTCACCCTGGCAACCTAATATTAAACCACGAGTATTAAACATGTTACAAATTATTCTTGAATGTCCCGATGTTTGTTTTCGGAATATTTTATCCAAAAAAAAATATAAAAACAAAATTACAGGTACATGTGATTTATCTTGTAAAGCTCGTTTTATTGAGGAAAACTTTGCATGCTGTCATACCTACTGAAAATTCAAACAAAAACAAACAGCACGACATGGGTTTGACGGTGAATTAGAGACAAAGGGTTAAAAAAATAAAAATAAAACTCAGGATTGATGTTTACCTTCTAGTGATTGTATGAGTTCAGGTCGAATACATCTGTCTAACAGTCGAATCTCTTCAAGATTCTCTTCCTCCAGTAGTAGCTTAACTAGCTTTCCACCAAGAAAGCCACATGCTCCTGTTACCACACACACACCTCCGGTAAAAGACATAGCTATAGTTTCTCCTGCCTAGAATGTTCCACAGACAGAAAAAAGGACTGCCAAGACACTCGGAGATTAGAAGGAAAATGCCTTTGTCTGAAGGCTCACAGAGGCACAAGAAGGGAGGCATGTTTTTAAAGCTTTCTGCCAGGGACAAATCCAATGCCACTTTAGAGATTAGACTCCTGAGAGAACAGCAGTCTGTGATGACTGAACTGTCAAGGTTATAACGGTTAGAGCTTTGCAATTTTTTTTCAAAGTCTGTTTGAAGGATCCATCATCGTGTCTTATTTTAAATACAGTATGACAAATGAAAGCGAACATGAATCTTAGTAAGGTGCTGGGCCACCATGTAGAGCTAAAGTATAAAGGGTTAGTATGCGCTTAATATTTTAGTTTCGGATTTAAATATCCGACTCCAGATAATGATGACTGTTAACGTATTTATCTGATTCCATGGAATGATCTTCTAGTTAGTGCTGGAAGTGTAAAATCTCAGTGCTCTAGTAGTATTCACTTTAAAACAGCTTCAAGAAAGATTTTCATTAAGATGGCATTAATTAATAAAATAATTAATTAATTTATTAAACAATTATTTTATTAGCTCAGAGGTTTCTATCGATGTGCAAGCCTAGGCCTTTTATATTAGCTTGTCAGAGGTTGATTTCAAACGTGTCTAAAGTCTAACGTACGAAAACTTTAGCTTAGGGAACTATTTATAGTGACCATACAAAACCTGCAAATCATGCACTCTTAATGCATCATACTTCCTTTCCAAAGAACTGCTGAGTATTCAGAGATAGAATCACAAATTAATTTATTATACAAAATCCAAATGAACGATATACAGAAAATAGAAACAAAGAGAACTTACAAAGTGATGGTCAATGTCAGAGATCTAGGATGAGTGATGGTAAAGCATCTCTGATGGTAAAAGCCCCCGATGGTAAAGGCCCTTGATGGCAGAAGCCCCATGTATTGTGCAAAGCACCCTTTTACACCCCTGAGCTTCTATGAAGTGTATCAGTGACCAGAGTACCAAATGGAAGAGACACAATGTGTTTTATAGCAGGATGGACCCCCCCAACTGGCTATCTCACCCTAAGGAACTGTACGTTAAGACTATCTCACCCTAAGGAACTGTACGTTAAGACTATCTCACCCTAAGGAACTGTACGTTAAGACTATCTCACCCTAAGGAACTGTACGTTAAGACTATCTCACCCTAAGCAACTGTACGTTAAGGCTATCTCACCCTAAGGAACTGTACGTTAAGACTATCTCACCCTAAGGAACCGTACGTTAAGGCTATCTCACCCTAAGGAACCGTACGTTAAGACTATCTCACCCTAAGCAACTGTACGTTAAGACTATCTCACCCTAAGCAACTGTACGTTAAGACTATCTCACCCTAAGGAACTGTACGTTAAGACTATCTCACCCTAAGGAACTGTACGTTAAGACTATCTCACCCTAAGGAACCGTACGTTAAGACTATCTCACCCTAAGGAACCGTACGTTAAGACTATCTCACCGTAAGGAACCGTACGTTAAGACTATCTCACCCTAAGGAACCGTACGTTAAGACTATCTCACCCTAAGGAACCGTACGTTAAGGCTATCTCACCCTAAGGAACCGTACGTTAAGGCTATCTCACCCTAAGGAACCGTACGTTAAGACTATCTCACCCTAAGGAACCGTACGTTAAGACTATCTCACCCTAAGGAACCGTACGTTAAGACTATCTCACCCTAAGCAACCGTACGTTAAGACTATCTCACCCTAAGCAACCGTACGTTAAGACTATCTCACCCTAAGAAACCGTACGTTAAGGCTATCTCACCCTAAGAAACCGTACGTTAAGACTATCTCACCCTAAGGAACCGTACGTTAAGACTATCTCACCCTAAGGAACCGTACGTTAAGACTATCTCACCCTAAGGAACCGTACGTTAAGACAATCTCACCGTAAGGAACCGTACGTTAAGACTATCTCACCGTAAGGAACCGTACGTTAAGACTATCTCACCGTAAGGAACCGTACGTTAAGACTATCTCACCCTAAGGAACCGTACGTTAAGACTATCTCACCCTAAGGAACTGTACGTTAAGACTATCTCACCCTAAGGAACTGTATGTTAATTAAGTATACACACCTCTGGAACAGTACTGGAGTGATAAACACCATTCTTACCAAAGGATATTCCCTCAACTGATGTTTTCATGATGGTTTGTGCATGGTGCCCTGTGATGGTCTGGCATCTCATCCAGAGTTTAAGCAATAGAACACAGTATATATATACTATATATATATCATCATCATCATGACTTCAGCCAGTTCTGTAGATCATCACAGCCATGATGTAATTTCCAATAACACCCCATATAAAATGTACATTCGATACAGATATAATAGTATGTCTAGAATGTTTTTCAGCTAATCAGACTGCACTATTTGAGATATTTGCGTTATTTATTGCATTATAGTTTACTGAATTATAGTTAGGACGAGACTGTATAAAAAGCAGGTCTTTTTTTGTTGTTGTCGTTAATGTTACACAAAGAGTAAAAAGGAGTAACATACAGTAATACACACAATGCACACAAACAATATTCACAGTTTGCGGTCTCGTTCCTCAAGACTCAATGTCCATATAATACTTCTAATCAGTAGTTGGTACAAAAGCAAGTTTCCACGTGAATCAAATAAACTGGGATTCATTTCATAAAGCCACATTATTAAAAGTATTTCATATGCGGTTTATACAGGGGCACCTAGTCTAATTCTCCAGAACACTCTCCATTCACACATATATATATATATCCTGAAAAATACACACGCATATACACTCATTGTGTATTTTTCAGACATGTCAATATGTCATTTCTCCTCTGTTCCTCAGCTCTTAGTTGTCTGAAGGAGACATTCCTGTATCTGCTCTTCATCTACAGACCCACTTGGACGATGTACAGTCATGGTGCAAGCACGTATACCTCCTAAAGGCTCCAGCACATTAAATACCCTCTCCCACTCATCCACTTCAGGGTCATAACACTGCACAATGTCGACCATACAACGACTGTTCCAAGAGTAGCCTCCTACCACATAAATTCTGCCTTTAAACACGGCCACGCCAACGTCACTCTGACCTCGGGGCATCGGAGCCACCACTGTCCACTGGTCAATTGCAGGAGTGTAGTATTCACAACTGAGGACATCATCATAGTCATTTGTTCCACGGAAGTGGTTTCCCCCCATAACGTAGAGTCGGTCTCCTACAGTGCACATGCAGTGGAGTCCACGCAGCTCCATCATGTCTGCGCGACGACTCCACAAGTTTGTGTCTGGGTCATAACAAGCCAACTCTTTCTGGAAAGCGTCTCTCGTTATTCCCCCTAAAGGAGGAACATAAATATTGACATATTTCATTTCTTTATCTAATTTTTAAAAAAAAATCAATCTTTGTTGAGAATCTAAAAAAAAAAAAACTTTGTTGGTTTGTTGCGCCTCTGCAAGTTTGTAATAGCTGTCAGCAGCAAGGATGTGGTTAGGAGTGCGAACTAAATGACCTCAACCAATTACAAAAAACCCCCCACCCACTCAGGCTTTCAGGCTAGTCGTAACTCACATTTATCCGAATAAAGGTCAGTATTTTAAAAAAAGAAACAAATGTATTCATGTGAAATGAAAGGCATTACGTTTTAACATCATCATTCTAGGAAGAAAAGGGTTTAATTTCTAGAGTTGCTGAGTTGTTATTAATGTTCTTATTAGCCTGAAGGTTGTGTAAAGAAACTTGTAGGGGATCCTCTGTTAAAGGTTTTATTAAAGAGCTTGGTCAGACTGAACTAAGTCAAGAAAATATGCTTTAAATTAGTTAGGTAATGAACTCACTTTATCTCCCTGTATATTTTTTTTCCCCTCTGGACTGGATGTTAACTTAATGTGGACAATGTTGTGTAATTAGTAATCTTTTAGAAAACTTTGGTACTTACCAGACACATACATTAATCCTCCGTGCACTGTACCAGCATGGCCATAATGAGGCTCACTCATGGGAGCCACAAAGGTCCACTCGTTCTTGCTCAGGTTATAACACTCCACCGTGTCTGTGGGGAAGGTTTTAGTAGAAATTTCTAGAATTTGTAGCATTCCCAAGACATTTGTTTAAGAAGACACTGATATCATGATAGTGTGACGCTAGAGTAAGGTGAGTTTTACGTCCTTAAAGTCTCAACTTATTGTATGGCCGAAAGTATTTGGACGCCTGACTACAACACTCATATGTGCCCATTCCAAAACCATGGGCATTAATATGGAGTTGGGGCTTCCCCCCTTTGTTCGTGTTGGAGTTGGAGTTGGAGTTTATCCCAAAGGTGTTCAGTCGGGTTGAGGTCAGGACTCGGCCCTCTCAATGTCTTCCACATTAACCTTGGCAAACCATATCTTGATTTATGCACAGTGGCATTGTCATGATGGAAAAGGTTTGGGCATTTCAGTTCCAGTGAAGAGAAATCTTAATGCCACAGCATTCTAGATAATTGTGTACTTACAACTTTGTGGCAACAGTTTGGGGAAGAAACACATATGGGTTTGATGGTCAGATGTCCACGAACGTTTGGCTATATCGTGTATTATTTAGGAACTACGATGAATTCTAAAGTATTACTGAAATATTATTATGAGTTTAAAATGATAGAAAAGTGTATATATTTATGTGAGTGAGGAACGTAAGTCTGGACCTGCCAAATGACCGTAGGTGTTTAAGGGGTTAATGAGTGGTACGCATTTGTGTATTTCATCCATATCACACAACATCAAATCATATCACAACTGGAATGCCGCTTAAGCATTTTTGCAATCATTTTAAATAAAGTACACAAGCCATTTGTCATATAGCCAGTGAGAGTCAGTACTAGAGATCTATTTTATCTAAATGTCTGAAACTTACCAATCTCTCCGGTGGCGTTTCTTCCCCCAGCAGCGTAGAGCTTCCCCTTCAGAGCACTCAGATGGAAGAATGTCCGCTTCTCATTCAGGGAGGCCACCTGCAGCCAGCGGTCAAAACGAGGGTCGTACCTGTACGCACTGTCCACTGCTGTCTTACCCTTTGTGTCATAAGTGCTCTGCCCTCCTACAATGTAAAGGAAGCCCCCTAAGAGAGCCACTCCATGCTGGTAGCGAGGCACTTCCATTGGCTGGAGGGCCCTCCAGGTGCCTCTTCCTTCCTCATCATACAGCCTAAGCTCCTTGCTCACCACCAGCTGTTGCCTCATCACCCCACCCAGAGCCAGAAGGTGCGTTGTGTCTGAACGAATGCGAGTCCTCTCGGTCTGGAGTGAAGGCTGAAGGAACGGCAGCATCTGGTAGTTGCTAGCCTCCAAGAGTAGGTTCACGCAAGCTGTGTCAGAACGCATGAATGGCTCCCTGCCTTCCTTTTCATCACCGCTTGCCTCATCAATCTGGTCCTCCTGAGATATCTGTAGGAGTTCAGCAGGGCTCATCAGGGGGAAGCGAACGTGGCGCATCAAGGAGTAGGCCGCAGGCCGGCGTTCACTGGGTTTATGTGCCAGCCAAGCACGGGCAGTGCGATAGAGCTCCATCTCTGAGAATCCTTTCAGTGAATCACTGGATAGGGCATGTGCTATGCTAGCCTCAGAAAGCTGCAGGAAACGACCACTCTGCACTAGAGCTGAGAAGTTCTCACAGACAAAGTTGTGTATGTGGGTCTGGACATCCTCCAGGAGAAGATCATTAGCAATGCGCTCAACTTCTGTGCAGTTTTCTATGGTGACCTAGCGTATGAAGAAAAAAAAAACCCCAAGTGGTTCTTAGAAACAATACACTACGTACGTGTGGTATATGCGATTTCATTCCAGCAATTTCTGTTCTATGTAAAAGCCACATACCTCACTGCTAAGTAGCTGATTGCAGAAGCTGAGAACTGGAAGCACCTGGAGAAAACTGGCAGCCTCCAGAGTGTCCTGGAGCGTGCTTAAGTTCAAACTTAGCTGAGAGGTATAAATAAACTCAATAATGTTCTTCAGGCCTGTGCTGCTCACTCCATGTAGTTTAATTTCAGCCAGCTCCTGCTCTTTCATTCCACCTGCCAGATACAGAGTCATTTGTTAAACGGATCATTTGTGTTCGAATATTAAAAATCGGCGCCGTTTATTTGAACGCTGAGAACATCCCAACATCGTTTAGTTCTTTTTATCTCCAGGACTCACCTGTGAACATGGCCTTGAAGTAGTCACTGGCGGAAGCCATGATCACTCTGTGAACCGGAAAGGTTTCAGCGCTATCGCCGGGCACCAGAGTGACATCACACAAGGTTTCATCACAGCGAAAATGATCCAGACCCTGACAAACAACATTACACTTGTGGTTATAAAGAGCTTATGAGCATATTGTTCAATTCTAATCAAGATACGGCAAGAACAATTTAATCCTGCTTTGTTTCGTGCTTTCATTACTCAAAATTGGACCCTTTACCTGGAGTATGGCATTTCCATGCTCCTTGCTATTGAACACCTGTATGAGAGGTTTGGGAGGAATACTGGGCTTTAAGGAGGCATCAGGGGGCTTTGGACAGACCACTTGCTGTTTGGGTGCAGGCTCTACAGGTTTTGCAGAAGCCTCTGGAGGTTTTGGAGCAGGTTCAGGTTGTCTAGGTGGGGCGGCAGGTGGAGGCCTTTCCGCTTGAGGTGGAGGTCTCGGTGGTTCTCTCTGACTCCTGCTCCCTATGCGAGACAGTTTTCGGTGCAGTTTTCCCTCCTCTCCACTGTTTCTGAAAGAACGCAGATTGGGTCATTGGACGCTGAATCCAGTGACACGTACGACATGACACGTATGACACAATAAGTAATTGTCAAGGGTTGTCATGAGCTGAGTAAGTGCTTTTATTGTTATTGAAAACCCAAAAATGCAGTGCTATGCACTTGATACCTTTGACCGTGACTGAGAACCTTTATCAGACCTATTAAAAAAAAAAAATTACTTGCATGCATCTAATAAGTCACCGGAAGCTGCGTTCAGGTAATAATTCAAATATTTCTACAGAAATCTCTCAAAAAATATCTTTTACAATTAACAAAACAAAAAGATATATTACATATTCACAATTTTATCCTTGCTTAAAAGTTTAGGCACAATTTGGTCCCAGGTTTATTTTTAACCTCACACATTATTAAGTACATTTGCTCCAAGGGTCACAAAAAGCACATGTCGCTTGCATCATGGTTTCCAAAACAATGACCAAATGCAATCATCTAGAGTTATTGGAAGAGTGCTAGTAGGGAGTTTCCTTGCCAGCTAAAAAATATTTAGAGCACACCCACACACAAAAAAAAGTCAGTTTACCACAAAAGTTGAATGCAAAAATGAGGCAATGCAGATGCCCACTGTGTGGTATGGGGTTGGATACGTCATGGCGTCAGACGGCTTGGTACATTTCCGGACATATCAAAGAAACTAGCTGTTTCTAGGGTAAAACTGGGTTGTCAGAGAATCCAAAAGACAGTAGGGGCTCAACAGTTAAGGCTCTGGACTACTGCTCAGAAGACTGCGCATTCCTTTAAACAAAGGCCCTGAAGCAAAGCCCGTAACCCTCCTTAACATCTGCCCAGCTCAACTGTAAGTGCATTGGATAAAAGCACCTGCCAAATGAATAAATCCAGTATAGCAGTGATTTAAAACAATTCACAAGTTAACAATCCATATCCAAACTGGATCATTAACCACGCCTGCATACACAGCACCTGAGTGGTGATCTATAGACGTGAGCCGACAAGCAAGGATCTAGAGATATTCTGCATCGTCTCCGGTTCTGCTTACAAGTGCGTACTCGACGTTGTGATCTTAGCAAAGTGTACGAAGAGCTACATTCAGCAGTCAAATTCATTTACCGTGTGTTTCTCTAAGTGGTCGTATCTAATTCAGTAGCGGGTGCTTCGAGCAGTCGCCATTTATATACGGACGGCTCATCGGTATGCAAAGTGCAAAGTTCGACAACATTCCGTTCACTTATGCCAATTCGTTCAACGCTTTCCTGTCAAAATATGTCATGTGATGTTTTATGACGAACATAAAATGAACAGGAACAAATCTTACCCCATGTTTGTGACGTTCAAATAATTCAATCACTTCGCACGGTCTTCGTGACGGGCGAACGAACGAACGAACGCGACACGAAATGTTGTTCTGGGATCACACTGAGAACGCTTTCACAGAGCTGAGTGTCTGAAAAAGGAAGTGAAAGGAGGTTAGCAAGACCTTATACGCACCCCACATGAAGAAACCACCAGAACAGGTGTAACGTGGCATGACACAAAGTAGATGTCCAAAAACGTTCGCATTTCCTTTGACATTCGCACGACTACATGAACACATCGTTCACACTGAACCGCGCAGCGTCTTTTCAACAGATCATAATGAAACGCTCCTCAAATACATGCATCATATAGCAGAAAAATGTATATAGCAAAAAAGGATTTCAAATGTTTATAACATCATAGTGTTCTCCTTAAAGAATACAAGAAAAGGGTTTCCTATACAGGAACTTACCGAACACTGATACGTTCTGGGTACGGATACTTTCAAGGTCTTCTGCGCATCACAGCACTAAGCATCTCACTGCTACTTCTGTGAGCTGTTTACCACAAGCCACTCAACTTCCTGCCTCACTTCTCTTTTCTTAGTTTTTTTTTTTTTTCTGTCTGTTTCTTTCTCACACAGACAGTTTTTTCTTCCTCTTTTTATTTAAGGTTACATTCTTTAGTCAAGAGGTCACTTTTGGCAACTCTCTATACATATATACTCTAAAAGCTAAATCCATACACAGTGATGATGAAGGAAGAGTGATCCTGTATATACTAGGGATTGGTGTGTGTCTTACCTTATAGTGGTGTTTCCCTATTCTTTGATCTCTTGCCTTTAGTGTTGAAGTGAATCTTTTTTAACGATGCAAAGAGTGGCAAACCACACCAAAGTTCATCGTTTACTTTAAATAGCCGTGTGAGAAGAATAGTGTCAAACGTGACATTTATATGAGCTATACCTACAGTCGTGCTCATAAATTTACACACCCCTTGGAGAATCCGCAAGACGTTAATCGTGAAACAAATAATTAGAGGGGCGATTAAAACGTGCGTTTCGTTGTTTATTTAGTACCGCCCCGAAGAAGCTATTTCACACAACAGATGTTTACATATAGTCCACAAGACACAATAGTAAATTGTCAATTTACACAAATGAACCAGTTCATTTTTGTGTTGTTGGCTGGATGATCAACGTTTTTACGAGAGTTCTTCACGAGTCCCTTGTTTGTCCTGAGCAGTTAAACCGCCCACTGTGCTTCAGAAACATCCTCCAGGTCCTGGATATGCTTTCCCAGCATTTTCTGCATATTTGACCCCTTTCCAACTGTAGCTGCAAAACTATTACAAAAGGTTATCTATCACAAACACAACACATAGAAGCAGAATCGAGCGTGTGTAAACTTTTGAACTGGTTCATTTGTGTAAATTCAGTAATTATTGTGTCTTGTGGACAAAATCTTACTTTTTTTTTTTTTTAAATTATTAACATTTTGCAGATTCTGCCAGGGGTGTGTAAATTTATGAGCACAACTGTATACTCAGAATACCATCGTGGATTTGACATGATAGAAGTAAACAGAGTCAAATACTGAATGCTTTGTTAAATAATAACTGTTACCTTTAACAGAACCTTTTATTTGATTTTTAATCCTCAAGACAAGACATTGTTAAATCATCAACCGGAGCCGGCTCTGCGATACAGTTTATTATTCAGTGTTATTGATATTGTGCTTCAGGTATTCAATTAATGTCAGCTATTAATATCAGGTACTGCATAACCCTGCGTCACAAGACATTCATTTGATCCTTCTGTGTAATGACGTTCCAAACCCTTTTTTTTTCCCCCCACCAGACCTCTCCATCTACTCATAATACAGTCCTTACAGGATTTCGCAATTTTTTGAATTGGCGGAATTGTAATTGCACAAAATTGTTTTGCAAGGTCTTTCGCAGCGCTCGCACGTTCGACACATGTGAATCGAAGAGAGGCTTTGGCTGGATGCGCATGTGGCTGAACAACCTTTATTTTGTGTTCATTTAGTCGATCGTAAAATCACAAAATCCTGGAGGGACTGATAAAACACTGCGCAACTAGATATAACCACCACAAACAGCCAACTTCATTTCATCTTTTAGGGTGGGTTGAACCAACGAGGATTAAATTAAGCACAGTTTAGAGCTAATCTAGGATTTGTTGATCTGGGCTTTATTTTAAATCGAGTTGTGTTGCACCACTTCATTTTAAACACAGATGAACAGGTCAGGGATTAGAATTCTAACCTGCGATTAAAACCTGCATCTACGATTCGTTTTCGCCACCATGATGGATTCGCCATCGACGACGTTGCGGCAGTGCACGTGGATTTCATAAACGTGGAAATATACGAATTCTCCGGGGTAACTAAACAGCAACGATGTAACTCTTTCACTTCCACTGGAGTGGCTACAAAGGGGTCGTGAACTTTAAACTTTGAATGGAAAAAAAAAAAGAAAAAGAAAATCAACTGCCGTTATTAACCGCTCATTCGCGTAACCGATACGGGCTGAGAAAATGAAAAAAATATAAATAAATAAATAAATAAATAAATAATTTAATCTGTGTTTAAAGTGATGGAGCAACAAGATTATAGTTAATCCAGGTTTATTGTGAAATTAAATCCGGGATGAACGTGATGGTTTAAATGCAAACCTGCGTATTTTAAACAAGGTTTAAAGTTTGGCGCAACAGAATTATTAGATAAACCTTGATTTAATCTAGTTTAAAGCGTTAATCCTTATTGGTGCAACCCACCCTTCATCTTTAAAGTTTACGATCTCCTGCTACCAAACCAACCAACCTGACCCTGAGGTGTCATATATTTTCATGTCATTGATAAAGAACTAATAGTCATATCTGCTGTTTGTGTTAGCTAGCTAAGAAGACACTCATGCGTTAACTTACAAACCCATGAAATGCCTCTTCAATCATATGAAATAATTTTTTAGTGTGAAGGATTTTTGCTGCCCATTTGTACATAGTTGATTGAATAAACTATCATATAATGTGAACCATTTGACTACATCCATTCTGTGCTCGTCGGCCTTTGAGAGACGAGCTAGCCGTTAAAGATATCGTATAGAGAATGAGTTGAATTGAAGCTTATCTTGATCTTGCCCTTAGTTCCTTGTATTCGATCAGATCAGAGTTTAGAAACCTGAATGAGGTTCCTGTTGATCTCGGCCACGTTTCTGCAACCTGAGAAGACAAGAAAGATGAAAATGTGGTGTACAGTCATACATCTTTGAACTGAGAATGCGCTGAGATTCACAGTGAACGTGAGGAGTTTCGGTACCGGATAAGGCCATGGATAGACGGAACTCTTCATGTAGTATTTGCAGAACTTCTTTCACACCGTCTTCACCCTGTCCAAAACAGACATGAGCGTCACTGCTGACAGACTGGGCAAAAATTCTGAACTAAACTGACGGTAGTCAACAATATTTTAACTCCAGCAAGGACATCAAGAAATTCACACACGCACTTCCTCACAGTTACCTTGTAAGCAAGGCCCCAGATTGCAGGTCTTCCAATAAACACACACTTGGCTCCCAGGGCCAAGGCCTTCAGCACGTCACTGCCTGTGCGAATGCCTCCATCCATGTACACCTCAATCCGGCCTTGCACTGTATCCACTATCTCAGACAAACAGTCAATCTGTTTGCAGAAGCAGGGGACAAGGACAGAGGGAATAAAACAGGAAGGGAAAGGGAGCTTGTTAGAATTCGAAACAAAGAAGCGGTTTAAAAATCTGCATTATAAAGTAGAAGTTATATAAGCTATAAAACCACTAAAAATCAGTGCGTTTTCTCACTGTCGCTGGTCCCCCATCCAGCTGTCTGCCTCCATGGTTGGATACGATGATCCCTTGGACACCATGTTCCACAGCCAGCTCTGCGTCCTCTTTCGTCAGGATACCTTTAATGATAATGGGCAGGCGGGTGAGAGACTGCAGCCAGTGTATGTCTTTCCAGCTGATGGATGGGTCTAACGTGCAGGACGGAACGCCATACTCTTCAGGTTCTGCAGCGTCCTGTACGAGAACGCATTCGGTCTTAACAATAAGCATAACACACGTAAGAACATCAAAACAAACAAAAAAAATACACGAAAGGGCCAATACCCGATAGGAGAAAATTTAAACGCAGCTTAAACATAAATCAGTATGTGTGAGAAAAGTACATCATCACCTGAAACATGCCATCAAAGTTCTTCACTTTCAGGTGAGGGGGGAGCTTAAACTGGTTGCGGATGTCATCACGACGTTTGCCAGTGTATGGCACGTCGACTGTGAGCACTAAGGCCTTGTAGCCGAGCGCCTCCACTCTGTGCACCAGCTGCTCCGATAGTTTGCGGTCACGGTACACGTAGAGCTGAAACCAGCGGTAGCCATTTGGAGCTGCTGCACAAATCTCCTCCACCGAGCATGTGGAGTAAGTGCTGGTAATGTAACAGGTGTTCACAACTTCCGTGGCTGCAGGACCAGATTAAAATCAGGATGGAGATAGTGGAAAATACCGCATCGACTCAAGAACACAACACCATATCGCAATCTAATGTTAATAGGAAAAAGCCCTAAAAAAAACCAAACACTATTATATCTACTTCCTTATGTAAAATCAGATTAATCAGTATACATCAAGCTACACTGCGAAGTTCGTAATACGTTTTATTGCACTAAATGCTTGCGACTTTACCCAAAAATGTCTGTATTTTCATACTTACCCCTGGCAGTGGCTAGCTCGCCCTCAGGCCAGGCCAGACAGTGGAAAGCAGTGGGTGCAATGCCCACAGGAAAGCTGATCTCGGTGCCCAAAATGGTAGTTTGTGTGTCAGTCACGGACACGTCCCGCAAGATCCGAGGCCTTAGACGGATCCTGGTGGTGATTTCACCCGAGACAATAAGAAGAGTTTTTGGAGCATTGACATAACCTTTTGACATGACACTACCTTTTGTAGGCCTGGAGGTTGTCATCTCTGGTGTAGCACTCATCTGCTCCAGCGGAGTAATAATCCCAGACAGATTTGGAGAGATGCTGTTTGGCATATTCCTCAAAATCACTCAGACACACCTTAGCCGGAATGTTCATCCTGATACAAAATAACTAGTAGAGCACACAAGTGTTGATACATCGACAAGATTGGGGGGGTTGGGTGTGACAATATTTCATAATATACACTAGCGGTCAAAGTTTAGACACACTCACTCTTTATTATAATTTTTCCCCACATTTTTGAATAATAATAATAATAATAATAATAAAGTCATCAAAACTCTGGAGTAACAGAAATGGAACTATGGGAATTATGTTGTGATAAAACATCCAAAATAAATCAAAATAATTTAGTATTTTAGAATCTTCAAAGGAGACACCCTTTTCTCCTAGAAATCTATTCTTGGCGTTTTATCAACCGATTTCTTGAGGAATTTCCCTGAGGTTAAACAGTATTAAAAGGATGAAACAGTATTAAATGCGTTCACACCGACGCTGGACTCTTATCGACTGCTTTTCGGAATATTTCGCTCCGAGTCGTCCGTTTAATAAATTTCGATTTTGTAAATATAATGTTACTTTTCTAATGAAAGAAACGAATACGTCGGCACGATTCTATTTTTCTCCACGACACCGGTTTTGAACATTTACTCACACACCTTCGGATGAAAACGTTTTTAAGATCATGAGAAACATTTCACAAACTTTTGACCGGTAGTGTATATTTGTTCGTTGCCACTTAAATCAAACATGGATATGTCATCATAAATGGTGTAGAATGTTTGTGGGAATAAATTTTAAGGGGGTCAACAACCATAAAGCAACTGTTACGGTTTAACATTTCACAATAGTTCCAGTTTGTAACTTACGTTACTTTCTGTGGACATATCAGTGAAAAAATATCTGATAACTAATACATACTGTACATTTTCAACCCGTGGAATTGCATTTCTAATATATTTATGAGTGCTCAAAATTTATGGACTGTAGTAGACCTAAATAGACGAACATGTTCACTAGAAGGACGCACAAATGCTATTCTTGATATTGGCCACTAGGTGGCGCCCAGAGCGCATATTACAACTCGGTGTTATTTATTTATTTATTTATTTATTATTTTTTGAAACGAAAGAATAATCCGCTGTAGTGTTATGCACTACTACAGTACCATAAAAACGGTTCAAGATGACTATTAATCAGAAATGAATATACAAATATGGTAAAAGTTAAATAAAAGTCTCCACGCGCATTAAAGTAAGCATTAAAGTCATGTCAGTATAACGAGACACGATGCAAACGGATTAAATGTTGCCTGTGAGTAATGACATAGCTTCTAAACACCTACGTTGATTAAAACTCTGAAAGAGTAAACAACTTATCGAGAAAAATGCTCAGTCCAAGCACAGCAACTACAGCACAGTATGACACTGGTGACGCAACAGGAACCACTGATGACGCAACAGGAACCACTGATGACCCTTGCTCTGCACTTCAGTATGAACTTTGAGAGGAATTCTTGGTTATACAACAAACAGCTAGTTCAGGCCCACTAATCTGATTGGTCGAGCGGCTTTCCCAGAGCAATTATATTTAGTAGATTTTAAGTATTAAAAGGCAACTGAACTAAAAAGGTCCTTTTTTAAAGGTCTGAAAAAGAGGACATGTCTGGGGAAAGAGGACCTGTGGTCACCCTAAGAAAAGCATTTCAAATTTATTTGCACATGCACCGGGAGGTTGCTGATGCGAGCCACGACTGGCCAGAGAGAACCAGAACTGTAATCAAGCAGCTGTCTACTGTATATTGTGTTATGTCAAAAGATTCATTTCTTTGCTAATTTCTGCGCTTATCCTACACAGGGTCATGGTGGAGCCTATGGAGCCTATCCCAGGGAACCAGCGGGACAAGGACGGGGACACCCTGGACATGGTGTGCCACGCCATCGCAGGGCATAATCACACACTATAGACAATTTGGGAAATGCCAGTCAGCCTACAACGCATGTCTTTGGGAACCAGAGTTCCTGGAGAAAACCCTCAAAGCACAGGGAGAACATGCAAGCGGCACACGCACACAGCGCGAACGCGTCGGTGGGATTTGAACCCCCAACTCCGGAGGTCTGAGGCAAAGCTCCTAACCTCTACTTTTGGTTGAGATGCAAGCAAAAACGAAACCGAATGGAGTTTTCAGAACAAAATATAGTGTCAAACAAAAGAACCTCTCCAAATTAGATCATGTGAATGGGTTTTCCCCAGACTGACACACATTTAGTGTGTGTTATTGAACTTAAGAATGAATGTTATGTCACTAGGACAAACGCCAGAATCGTGGCACTTCACTATAGCTGACACCTACATGAACACTTTCCAGTTGGTTTTGTGCCTGTAAGTCAGTCTCTTCAAATGCTATTCAGCTTTAAATTGTGGTATATTTTGTGTTTGAGCCTGTTCGGTAGTGAAATACATTGCAATTTCTTACATATGATTTGATGGTTTGTTTTATTAAATATCAAAAAAATCTAAACGGTTTGCATCATAGGTCGTATGTAACTTTAGAGACGGTCCCTCAATTTGTGAATATCGAACGTCCAACGTCAAGCCAACTTTAAGCCAGTTACTGACTGTATCCCATCTGATGCTATGCACACTGTCACTGTCACTGAATAGGAACCACTGTAGGACCGTCACTGGCCAGATACTGTATGGGTAGACACTTTGCATCACAGCAGTGATACTGACATGTTGAGGCCGTTAGAAGGTGTTGCACTGGTAGGAGGGTCATTCCGTGTCAATTCAGACAGAATCCTGGTGATGTGTTGTTGCATGTCTCAGATTTTCTGCTGAATTCTAACATTGGCACATATTTTCACGTTCCTGAAAGGTATAATTTTTTGTAATTAAAAATTGCCTTACCTGGGATGAGCTGTTTACGATTTTAATAGCTCCGGAATACTAATATTAATCCCAGTCTCATGAATTTTGGCATATGCTCAGAAGTCACCACAGAAGGTCAGTTTTTTTCATACAGGGCTCCCAAAATGGAGAAATGTGCAATATTTTGAAGCATGAGTGATATTGGAGGCTTATAAACCCCACTTTAATACACACAGATTGTAAAAATCACAGTTTGTGGCCAAACTACAATATTTCATTGACTTTGTATCAAAATCTGAGGTCTGAAAAACCAACCCAATTGAAGATACTGACAAAGTTACATGTTAATCTTTAAAATTTTGCAATATGTTGACTTATAAATGAGTAGAATCATGAAAAATTATTGTATTGCTATGTTTCAAGCTGCAAGGTTCTTCCATGTTGTCTTCATATCTAGATATATCCAGATATGAACCTTATTTTTGCCTATTCGACCATACATACAGCACGCTCACCGAACACTTTATTAGGAACACGTGCACACCTACTCATTCATGCAATTATCTAATCAGCCAGTCGTGTGACAGCAGTGTAGTGCATAAAATCATGCAGTTACGGGCCAGCAGCTTCGGGTCATGTTCACATCAACCATCAGAATGGGGAAAAAAGTGTGATCTCAGTGTTTCTGACCGTGGCATGATTGTTGGTGCCAGACAGGCTGGTTTGAGTATTTCTATAACTGCTGATCTCCTGTAATTTTCACACATAACAGTCTCTAGAATTTACTCAGAATGGTGCAGTAAAGAAAAATCATCCAGTGAGCAGCAGTTCTGCAGACGGAAACGACTTGTAGATGAGAGAGGACAGCAGAGAATGGCCAGACTAGTTCAAGCTGACAGATTACAGCAACTCAGATATCCACTCTGTACCATTGTGGTGAGCAGAAAAGCACAACACGTCTAACCTTGAATTACAACAGCAGAAGATTCCACTGCTGTAAGCCCAGACTAGAAAGCTGAGACTGCAGTGGGTACAGGATCACCAAAACTGCACAGTGGAAGACTGGAAAAATGTAGCCTGGTCTGATGAATTTCTATTTGTGCTGAGGCAGGCAGATGGTAGGGTCAGAATTTGGTGTCAACATCATGAATCTACGGATCCTGCCTTGTGTAAACAGTCCAGGCTGGCGGAGGTGGTGTCATGCTGTGAGGAATGTTTTCTTGGCACACTTTGGGCCTGTTAATACCAGTCAATCATCATTTGAATGCCCCAGCGTATTCGAGTATTGTTCCTGACCATGTGCATCCCTTCGTAGTCATAATTTACCCATCTTCTAATGGATACTTCCAGCATGATAATGCAGCATGTCACAAAGCAAAAGTCGTCTCAAACTGGCTTCATGAACATGACAGTGAGTTCAGTGTTCTTCAGTGGCCTTCCCAGTCACCGGATCTGAATCCAACAGAACACCTTTGGGATGTGATAGAACGAAGAATCCATGCCACAAAGAATTGAGGCTGTTTTGAGAGCAAAGGGACGCTCTACCCAGTATTAGTATAGTGTTTTTAATGAAGTGTTCTGTGAGTATATAAGGACAATTGTTTGACTGGATCCCAGACTTTAGAATATCGTAAGCCAAACACCCCAAATTCTTTTTTGGGGTTAATAAAGGTATTAAACAAAAGACAAAGTTATAAAAAATATCTTAATTTAATGGAAATATGATTGAAAGTAAACGCAAGCCCCTAGTAGTTCAAGTTTTGACTTGACTACATGCTCCATGGCTGTACACAGGAACATGCTATTGTGTTTGTAGCATGCTGGTAGGCTTATGTCATCAGGCAAGATTCTGTACAGGCGTACAGGCATGAATTTGGAAATAAACTTGAAGTAGATCATGTTCAGTCTTCAACAATAAAAAGGAGATATAAAAGCCTGCCTGTTGTTCAGCCCAGAACACCATACTGGGAGAATTATCAGAGGAGAAACTTGAACTTTTGCAGCACAGAACTGGATTTCTCAGATACAGACAGTGCTATGGTCCTGTACATTGTTGTGTATCTGCACTTTATGTACTCTTGTGTTCTGTTATGTGTTGCACCCTGGTCCTGGAGAAATGACATTTCAGTCCAATGTGTACAAGCTATACAGAGGAATGGCTCAAACCAAGATCAGACATTCAGAGCTATTAAATGTTTAAACCGGGGTGGCTGTGGCTCAGGTGGTAGAGCGGGTTGTCCACTAATTGTAGGGTTGGGGATTCGATTCCTGGTCCAAATGACTCCACATGCCGAAGTGTCCTTGGGCAAGACACTGAACCCCAAGTTGCTCCCGATGGCAAGTTAGCACCTTGCATGGCAGCTCGGCTACCATAGGTGTGTGAGTGTGTGAGCGAATGAGAATCAGTGTAAAGCGCTTTGGATAAAAGCGCTATATAAGTGCAGATCATTTACCATTTAAACCGTCAATCTAACAGGACACACCCGGGCAACAAGAAACCTGCCAGTCACATGCTCCAATATTTTTGATGACTTGAAAAATTGGTGGTTTAAAATAAATGGTGCCATGTTCTAAATTGTTTAACACATCTAGATAGAAATATCAGGAAGTGAAAGCTGAAATTCCAATCTGTTCATCTTTTGATCTCAAACTCAAATGTCTGCAGTGTATAGAAAAAACAACAATTGGCCTTGCAGTTCCAATACTTTCAGTGGGGGCTGTATACAGCCTATATAGGACCTAAAGGAGTAATGTATGTTTGTTTTCTAAATCATCCTTTCTGAGTTTCAACTGTGTTCTTTCTAATTCAAATAAATGAAGATTGCTGATATTTATCTCATTTAAAGGGTTTGATTTAATTTATGTATCAACCTCAAAGTCATAGATATTCTATGTAAATGTGTACAGTCGATTCTGAGCAAAACATGGCCTGGTATCTAAGTTTGAATATGAAGACAACATGGAAGGACTTTGCTAATTGAACCTTAAAGTTATTTCACACATTCTACTAGTGAGTTAACATCACCAACTAGGCATGCCAAAATAGCACAAATTGTAAAACCTATCTTGAAATGCTGTCAGTTTTGTCATTTGGGTTGGTTGTTTTGAAACAAAGTCATTAAAATATGGTAGTTTGACCACAAATGGTGACTTTTACTATCTATGTCTATTACAGGGGGTCTTTAAGCCACAAGTATCACTCACTTTTGGTTGTTTTCCATTTTGGGAACCAAGTAGAAAAAGAACATTATCAATCATACCAAATCAAAACATGTCTTCACAGATAAGATTTTTTAAACACTGAACTCTGATGGGCCACTTTTTAAAAACCCACCTACCTTCTTAGTCCCAACTTGTCAATGTATAGGTACTATAAACTGATCTTTTTTCCATTCACAGTGTAATAGCCAGATTCCGGTCGATGAGTTTTCAGTCATTTTACACATTTTATTGACTAAGGCAATTCAAAGGAATTAGCCACCATTAGCACAATAAGCAATTAGTTTCTTTACAAGAAATTCAAAAGCCTTATTTAAGGAATCAAACAAAAGGCCCATTGCAACAATGCAAACAAGGACCATGTGACTAACAGTGCATTTGAAAACTATTTGCTCCTACCAAGTGGCGGTTTAAAGTAGATACTACTTCCAGTATAAAAGAGCCCTACTTGCCTACAGGTGACTAGTATGCAACACTAGGCGTTGATATTTGGATAACAGGTACGTAGGGTAGGTAAGTCAGATAACAGTTAAGAAGTTCTATCGATAAACAGGTAAGTACTCAAGGAAGTAAATCTATCTTATATATAATAATACATGATTTTAAGATTGCTCCAATACACAGTGTATTTATTGTCCCTTTGACCCTTTCTCATTGTCACTGTTGACTGAGTTTTTTTGTGTGTGTGATATTGTGGTGTTTAAAAATTCCAGCCTGATAGACAGTATGTCAGTGTAACTGCTGTGAGATGGTGATGGTCCTTTCCATCAATTGAGGGGGTTGAGGGGCGGTGACATAGTAACAACAGACTGTGTAGCCTATTGATCGGATTCTCTTTCTCTTTCTCTTTCTATTGGAGTTTGTTTCCATTCTGTCACGTGTAGCCTACAGGATGTATAGGCCTATTCAGTTTGTTTACGTGAGTGTTGCATTACCAACCGAGTCAGTATGTTGGTGTAGTCCATAACATAGTACATAGTTTATTAAGTCCACACAATCCATCATATACAGTGCCTCCAGAAAGTAATTACCCCCCAGTGATTATTTATCTTGTTGCTGTATTGCAACATAAAATTTAAATATATTAGAATGGGATTTTCTTTTTTTTTTTTTTTAGAAATAGTATATTTATTATATTAGAATTGGGCCTTTTGAAGTGACTCTACAGTGATAAAATTAAATAAAGTAACATGTTTGATCACAGGAACGGTTTTACCTGGGCGTTGGGCTCTGTTTGGTTTGTGCCAATTGTTATCATTCTTCCAAAAGACACTTTTAATTTATAATTGCCCTTCTTGCCCGAGCGCTCAGTTTGGACTGATCTCGGTAGTGTCTGGGTTTTAGCATATATTTTCTGTTTTGTTATAATGGAAAGTTCAAAGCTTTGCTGATGTTTTAATAACCTTTTTCATCCTTTTTTCTCCTCACAGCTTTCGTGGTCTTTATTATAGCAGGACTGATCTGATCTGCCATTTTAACTGTACATTTTTAAAAAAATGCTAATTAAATTGTTAATTAAAAGTGAACATCATCATCCTTTAAATAATACGAAAATAATTTAAAGAAGATCATTGTATAAACAGAAATGTCTAGGTCATAGTTTCAGTGAGTTGTATAGACTTGCTTTTTAGTTGAAAGTTTTAGTTTAAAGAGCGTTAACCTCTTTAACTACATAGCCATGCTCCAATCATAAATTGGACATGTCCATCAGTGCATATGCAGGGTTCTTGGAGTGGCACAATCACTCAAAGATGGCAGGTTTAAGACCGTTAAAGGAAGATTTACTTTTGTTACCCATATGCCAGAAGAAGGATTAATCACATAACTATTTAACTTGCTTATCTATTGATTCATGAATTAGAAAATAAAGGGCAGAAGGTGATTCAGTAGTGCTGGGCATTCTCAGTCTTTTAGAGGTGTGTTTTTGGATCTGTTTCGATTCTCCTGCCCTTATTTGACTTCTTAACTCGGTTTTCTATAAACGCAAAAGAGCAAATGTTTCTGTACATATTTATTCACCAGCTTTAATTAACAACTGAAAGTAAACATCTGCAAATGTATGGCTCAAGTAGTTTTGGCAAAGATACACAAGGTTATGCTATATTGTGTTTTAAGTGATTTAAGATGAGCTCCCTAATGTCCACAGGTCTGAAAGCAACATCGGACATATTATTTTTGTAATCAAGCCACGTAAATCCATTTTCCTATAGCTCGAGGAGATATTCAACGTGAAGTGATATGCCTTGACTTCAGTCTGAAAACATCCACACAGATCTTTGAATGGTAGAAAAATATTAAAATACACCAATGACACCGGGTGGCCGTAGCGTAAGCAAGGACAGGCTGTTTATATACAGACAAATTAAAGGAAAAATCAACATCAAGTGTGCGAGTAAATTGTTGGGCCACCACATAGAGTTTACAAGTCTCTGGAACTGTACTGGTGGGATGAACACAATCTGTATGTATATTATATAGAGTTTTTGCAGAGAAACAGGGCTTTTTTTTTTTTTTTTTTTACACCACAGTTCAATAATATATATGTATGTACATATAGATTTTAAGAAACAGAAATAGAAATAAGCACCAGTAATATTTCTAATAAACAAAATACATCGTATACATCATGTTATAGAAAGAGCTAACACTGGAGACTCCTTCCAGAAATCTCAAATACAGAAAGCTCCTTCCAGACAGCTTCACTATATATATATATATATATATATATATATATATATATATATATATATATATAAAAAACACGCTTTTAAATCTGTTTATGTGGAGCATCCATCTTCAAATCCTTGCATTAGTTGTGTGTGTGTGTGTGTGTGTGTGTGTGTGTATATATATATATATATATATATATATATATATATATATATATATATATATATATATATATATATATATGTGTGTGTGTGTGTGTGTGTGTGTGTAAATATTACTGGTACTTATTTCTATTATATATATATAACACTGTATATACACCGTACACACATATACACACACACGTGGTTTGCTACAAGTGGCTGCTTAGAATGCTAAAGATTATGAACTGAAAAAATCAAAGGATATGAAGTACTTTGTTCATATAATGCCAGTCAGTTCCTTCCTCTGCATTAGTGAATACATATGCATTAAAATAGCTGCTGAGACAGCATATTCGCTTGAGTATTACACAGAATGAAATGTTTTTGTGCACTTGAGTAACTTTAACTTCATGAGCAGTCAGCAGTGTGGGAATGGCGAGGGCATCCAACTACAGCGCACCACACACATACCATTTAGCTGCATTCACACACTTTTAAAGGCACATTGTTAACGCACATTTCTAGAAACAAGACCTTTTCTATTTTTTCTTTTTTATGTTGACAAATTACTTACCAAATTAAGAAATGTAAAAATTTGGTCAATGTACAGTACAAAAATATTGTAAAATATCCACCTTAAAAGGGATAACTTATATTAGAGGAAACTTAATCATGTCTTGATATGACGTGAAATTAATTCGTGATAAGATCATTTCTTTAGTCTGCATTATTTTATGTTTTGTAGGTTTAAGTAATCCATCTCAACTCACAGGGAGCTGAAGAGAGAATAAATGCTGCTGACAGACATATAAAGTAAGATAAAGTAAGATGGTCCTACCTATTTAAGCTCTTGCTTCTTGCTTTGCCCTTTTCCTGTTACACGTGTGTAGTTTGGGTTATAACACAGTAGTCTAACGATCACACACACACACACACACACATACACACACACACACACGCACGCACGCACGCAACTACGCACGCACGCACACCCATACACGCACACACACCCACACACACACACACAGATAAGCTCCACTGTCAGCATTGTGGGCCCAGTCCTCACATTGTATATGGCTGAAAAGGGGTCAGTGGAACTGTTTTGTTTCGATTGTGTTTAAATCCCTGGCATGACACCCAAGAGTTTTTTTTTTTTTTTTGTATATTGTTTGCCACAACTTTTAGTTTCAGATGTTTTCAATAATGTGCACTTCTTTAAGAATGCTGTGTAATCCTATATAGCGCCAGTTGACGTTGAGCTGGTCTGTTGCCTCAGAACAGTCACATTGATTTCAGATTAAGGAAAAAGAAAGGATACGTTAATTCTGTAAGAAGATCATGTCAAGACCACACAGTAGATTAGTAACAGACTATCAGTATCAGCAAGACTATTATTCAGGGTTAGGAAATCAATTCAAATAATATCTTCGGTTGCTGGTTGGTACATAAGATACACTTCCTTCAGTAGTGGATCTCGACTCTGATTTGGTGTGCGTCAGTATGAAAGTGAAAAACTTTGATCGTTGGCTTTTCGCATGTGTTGTGTGTGAGGATATCGCGGAATGTAAACATTGTTGTAACAAAACCTTAAGCGCGCTGGTTCTGCCAGAGCTAAATTCGATTTTCTTTTCTATTTCATTATAGTTTTTTATCCTATTTATTCAGCCTAATCAGTTTACATTTGATCACCCCAGTGACCCACAGGATTCCAAAATGGTGTTATTTTGGTTTGCAGTTGGTTTGAGAGAGGGTGAGTACCGCGTTCAGGTTCAGAGGAAACTCTTTGATGGCCTTCTCAGAGGAACACATGGAAGTGTTGACGGGACCTGCTTTTACTGAGGTGGAAATTGGGTTAATCCACAGCTGGTTCTAATGCTGATCATATCTTCTTTTCTCTCTGTCTCTGTCTCCTTCTCCCACCCTTTTTACACACACATTACACACACACACACACACACACATAGACACATTTCTCATCTTTGATCACCCCTACTCGGTTCACATTGCCTCTCAAATCTGAGCCTTTTAAAAAAATTCTTGTTGGAAAGGTTTTTTTTCTTCCCCCCTCCAGCTGCTGTTTCTGCCTTTGCCTTCAGGCTACAACACCATCAGGCCACAACATGTGTATCGGATTGTGATACGTGATATAGATTTCTACTGACCTGGTCACAATCTCTCTGTCTTTACCTCAACCCCAAACCCCCTACATGCACAAATGACAGTACTGAAAGTAGATTTAGTTCACGTTGGACGGTCGAATGTTTTTCACCTGATCCTTTTCGTTCCACATCACCCTGAACCATAATAACACCGGCTGCTGCTCAATAATATACGTGCTTGATCAAGAACACTAACGTCTTCTCACTTAAATGGGATTCCCTTATCAACGCGGTTGTGTGGTGTACATAGGGCTCTTAGAATTACTTGACTATATTATTAAACTTTCATTTTTGGAGTTTTTCCGGTGTTATTTTGTATGGACGTTCAGCTTTGTTCTTTCAGAGAAGTCATAGTCACGTGCTGAACATCCAACCTTTTATAAAATCTCCGAAGTTTGTCTCAGAAGACAAACTTTCACACTGTCTCCAAATTTTAAGCCTGTCAGACAAACCTCACTGATAAACCCTCTCCCATTCCTGTTATACCGTCACTGTCTCTAATCATAAATCTGGGGCTGAAACAGACTGATGATTTCTTGATGCTGCGCCTGAGTGAAGAGATTCACTCACCACAGCCTACCAGACCTTATTTAATCTCACACGTGTTTTACACTGCTGTCTATCAGCAACATCGCCTTAGCCGACTCATCTATTAATCACTGGGAAATAACTGGACGGACTTTTGACTAGATGGGTCAGCGGACTATGGTAGCTCATGGCAGTGTAACGATACGCAAAATTCAAATTCAGTACAATTTCGTAATGATGCTGCATCGATGTTATACATTTTTCATACAGTACAAATAAGCATTGCCTGAATACACTGCAAAACCGGATAAGTTCATTTAACTCAAAAATTCGAGGAAACTAATTACCTCAAAATTTTAAAGCTGATGAATCAATTTCTTTAAGCCAAACACACGTAAATATAACAAAAATTTAACTCCAACTTTCTTATATTTTAGTAGAAATGTTCAGCAGAAATGTTCAGCAGAAATGTTCAGTAGAAATGTTCAGTAGAAATGATCAGTAGAAATGTTCACTAGAAATGTTCACTAGAAATGATCAGTAGAAATGTTCAGTAGAAATGATCAGTAGAAATGTTCAGTAGAAAGATTCAGTAGAAATGTTCAGCAGAAATGTTCAGTAGAAATGATCACTAGAAATGTTCAGCAGAAATGTTCAGCAGAAATGTTCAGCAGAAATGTTCAGTAGAAATGATCAGCAGAAATGTTCACTAGAAATGATCAGTAGAAATGATCAGTAGAAATGTTCAGTAGAAATCTACAGCAGAAATGTTCAGTAGAAATGTTCAGCAGAAATGTTCAGCAGAAATGTTCAGCAGAAATGTTCAGTAGAAATGATCAGAAGAAATGATCAGTAGAAATGTTCAGCAGAAATGTTCAGCAGAAATGATCAGTAGAAATGATCAGAAGAAATGTTCAGCAGAAATGTTCAGCAGAAATGATCAGTAGAAATGATCAGTAGAAATGATCAGTAGAAATGATCAGCAGAAATGTTCAGCAGAAATGTTCACTAGAAATGATCAGTAGAAATGTTCAGCAGAAATGTTCAGCAGAAATGTTCAGTAGAAATGTTCACTAGAAATGATCAGTAGAAATGTTCAGTAGAAATGTTCAGCAGAAAGTTCAGCAGAAATGTTCACTAGAAATGTTCAGTAGAAATGTTCAGTAGAAATGTTCAGTAGAAATGAACAGCAGAAATGATCAGTAGAAATGAACAGCAGAAATGTTCAGTAGAAATGTTCAGTAGAAATGTTCAGCAGAAATGTTCAGCAGAAATGTTCAGCAGAAATGTTCAGTAGAAATGATCAGAAGAAATGTTCAGTAGAAATGATCAGAAGAAATGTTCAGCAGAAATGTTCAGTAGAAATGATCAGAAGAAATGTTCAGCAGAAATGTTCAGCAGAAATGTTCAGTAGAAATGTTCAGCAGAAATGATCAGAAGAAATGTTCAGTAGAAATGATCAGAAGAAATGTTCAGTAGAAATGATCAGAAGAAATGTTCAGCAGAAATGTTCACTAGAAATGATCAGTAGAAATGTTCAGTAGAAATGTTCACTAGAAATGTTCAGTAGAAATGATCAGAAGAAATGTTCAGTAGAAATGATCAGAAGAAATGTTCAGCAGAAATGTTCAGCAGAAATGTTCAGCAGAAATGTTCAGCAGAAATGTTCACTAGAAATGATCAGTAGAAATGTTCAGTAGAAATGTTCACTAGAAATGATCAGAAGAAATGTTCAGTAGAAATGATCAGAAGAAATGTTCAGCAGAAATGTTCAGTAGAAATGTTCAGCAGAAATGTTCAGCAGAAATGTTCAGCAGAAATGTTCAGTAGAAATGTTCAGCAGAAATGTTCAGCAGAAATGTTCACTAGAAATGATCAGTAGAAATGATCAGTAGAAATGTTCAGTAGAAATGTTCACTAGAAATGATCAGTAGAAATGATCAGTAGAAATGATCAGTAGAAATGATCAGCAGAAATGTTCAGCAGAAATGTTCAGTAGAAATGTTCAGCAGAAATGTTCAGCAAAAATGTTCAGCAAAAATGTTCAGCAGAAATGAAACTGGAGATTGTTTGTTTGAGCTCAAATAAAAAAGGGGAAATTTTGTTATATTTAACTGTATTTGGCTTAAAGAAATTGATTTATCAACTTAAATTTTTTGAGGTAATTAGAGTCCTCAAATTTTTTGAGTTAAATGAACTTATCCGGTTTTACAGTATGTATGTCTTAGATTTCCATTTTTAATTGATTTAAACTTTCAACATTATTAAACTTAATAATGGCACTATGTTCGTGCGGTCCATTCTGACTCTTAGTAGCATATAACGAAACAAAATTGCATTACAGTGAAACACTGACGTGGTGCACATCTGAAGCACGCTGTTTTTTCTGATTCCTCTGTTAGATATTGGTGCTATCAGAGCCACGCTGCTCTCTGTAGCCTTCGATGTGTTTTTAAATCCTGTGTTCTTCACTACCACATATGAATTTTTCCACTGCAGTGAGTTCTTTCTGGTGCGCATGTATGCACATGCACATGCTGTATAGCCATATGCTATACGGCATGGTGTATTGTACACATATTTCGCAGATTCAGCACACTGTAATGTTTTGGTCCACCACTCACTAGCTATCAGCATCAACTTCCTGGGAAGCCAAAGTGCTCCCAGAAACCAGACCTTAAATATTTGGTGGAAAGCAGTTCCTGCTTGCTGCCGACTATAGGATCTAGTATGCTAGCATAAGTGCTCTTGGAAAAACATCATGCTTCACAGAAGTGTTTTTTGTTTAGCCTCTCCTGATTTGAGATAACGAGGACGCTACGTATTGTTCGATGCCCAGACGGATTGAATGGAGAGTTTTATTTGAATGATATGATTAGTCATATCGTTATGGCTCTAGTAGCTCAGTTATAGTGACTGAAATGTCTCGCTGAATCTAAATCACAGTACTGCCCAAGTGCCACTGTTGGGCCCTAGAGCAAAACACTTAATGTTTAGCTGCTTAGTTAAAAGCTTGGATTGTATTCTACCACACTCGGTTAAAAATACCCTATAACGAATATAATTACATGTAGCCCTAAATGTAAATCTGTTCGTGTTGATTCATTTAAATTCAATTCAGTTTTATTTGTATAGCGCTTTTAACAATGGACGTTGTCTCAAAGCAGCTTTACAGAAACATATAAACACAGGATAGAGATTTTAAGTGTGTGAGTTTATCCCTATTGAGCGAGCCGGTGGTGATGGTGGTGAGGAAAAACTCCCAAACATGATCTGAGGAAGAAACGTTGAGAGGAACCCGACTCAGAAGGGAATGCTTCTTATGCTAGCATACTAGATCCTACAGTCGGCAGCAAGCAGGAACTGCTTTTTCACACTATCTGTTGTTACCCAGATGAGGATGGGTTCCCTTCTGAGTCTGGTTCCTCTCAAGGTTTCTTCCTCTTAAAACATCTTAGGGAGTTTTTCCTTGCCACCGTCGCCACTCAGTGGCTTGCTCAGTTGGGATAAATTCACACCTTTAATATCTGTATACCATGTTGATATTTCTGTAAAGCTGCTTTGAGACAATGTCTATTGTAAAAAGCGCTATACAAATAAAAATTGAATTGAATTGAACTGAATTGAACCCGTCCTCATCTGGGTAACAACGGATAGTGTGAAAGTAAAGGAAAGTTCATTATGGTTTTTACATGACATCTGTTTTGTTGAACTAGTCCACTGTTCACTAAAGGAGACCTGAGTGCAAGACTGCATGTGGTAATTGCAGTCCAATCGGTACCATCCTAAGCAATCTCCAGGATGCAGACTCCAGTTCATGAGAGCTCCATCCAGAGGTAGGGCACCAGGATGGATCAGGCAGGTCCGGAGAGCAGAAAGGGTCAGGATCACTGGCATCTCCATAAAATCATGTGTGACTCGACAGAAGGAGAGAGGGAGGTAAGGAGAGGGAGAGATCATTAGGTATGCTTTCTATCCCGTGATGGATAAGACCGTATACTTTGCGTAAAAGAACGTCTATTCATGGTAAGCTTGAGTAAACAAATATGTTTTCAATCTATGTACTCTTTCCCATCAGTACTGAAAGTTGCATTGCAGCATCTTTGTAGCATACTAGCATTGTCTCATGTCTCAGAACAATTTCCTTAATTTGCACGAAAATTGTTATGAATGGATATTGGCATATTTAGCATTCTTTTCTAACAGCTTTATTTGTATGAAATCAAAATCCAGACACATCCCTCTAACCTGTGTGATTTGGTGCACATTGTGAGATGAGATCAGGTTCTAGCACATTCATGGCTTTTGTATAGGGAGTACGTGAGTCTGTGCTACTGTGCTGTGTTTATATATGCAGGTAATGTTTCCTAGTTTCAGTAATGATGATTTTAAAAAAAAATTATTGTCATTGGTGATAGTTCAGCACTCTGGACAGCTCTTCTAAAGTGTTACTCCACTATATTAGATTGTTTCCTGTATCTAATATTTCTAGTGATTAGAAATAAAGTCACATGCTCTTATGTAGGTAATTATGTTGTAATATTCAGAGGTGGAAAGTACTTAAGTAATTGTAGTTTGTGATTTTGTACTTTATCAGAGAATGAATTACAACTTATTATATTTTCATAGAAAAAAAAACAACATAATTATACTTAATACTTAATTTATAAAAATTAGAATTAAGTTAATAATTAGAAATAAATTAATAATTAAATTAAAAAATAAATAAAAACCGTAATTTGTATGACGCCTATAACTATAAATCATGTAACTTCCACATGTTATTTGCACATTAAAATTACTTTAAATAAAAGGAAGCGCTCATAAAAAAAAAAAAAAAAGACATGAATTCAAGTGAAAGGGTGTGATGTTTTAGAATTTCACTAAATAACCTTTACTTTCATAATAATTCATACAAGTGTTCATACACTGAGTCATTTGAATTGTTATGAATTGGTGTGAGACCATGTTGGGGAAAAAAACCCCCACTTGATCTGATTTCTAATCATTAATGTTTTTATTTACTGCTGCTTGAGTATATTTATGTACGGATACTTTTAAACATTTACTCAAGTATAGTTTTGTGTATACGTGATTACTAAAATAGACAAAAATACATGCCTGGATATTTGAGGAAATATATTGTGCTGACAGAATTGTTGTGGAAAAGGAAAAATGTAACATAAAATGTATTATATATATATAAAAAAAACCTTACATTTTATTTGCATATAAGTATATATATATATATATATATATATATATATATATATATATATATATGTGTTAAAACACCAATGTAGAGATATTGAAGCATTTCAATTACACTAATGAATGCAGTCTTTCTAACCCAGCATGCCTAATTCACCAGGTAGAGCGTAATATCTGCTTTTGCTGTCTGCTTTCTGTGTGTTTGATTAAGGTTTCACTGGAGAATAAACTGGACTGTACAATACATGGGGTAATAGTGGTGATTTGGAGCAGCAGGGGTGGATTTAGTGATTTAGGGGCTCTTGGTAAAATATAGGAATGGGGCCCCTATTTCAGTGTTTTAACATCGAGATTTAAATAGCATTAGCATAGTCTTATTTAGCATTAATAGCAATAATCAGGGGTGGACTGGGACCAAAAAGTGGCCCTGGACTTTCTGGCCCAGAGCGGACCAACACACCCGGCCCACACTACGCCACTCATGAAGTAAGTAAGCATTCTGATGGCATTTTAGCGTATGGATTTTTAGAAAAAGCATAATTAATTAGCGAAAAGTAAAAATAAAACTTTCTTAACCAAAAGTTTATGCAACGTTTTGGGGGCCCTTGGTAGCTCGGGGCCCAAGGCAATTACTGACCTTTGTCTAATGGTAAAGTCCGCCCTTGTGGAGCAGTCTTGCATATTGCGCCTAGCAAAGATTTCAGTGATCAGCATTTTAAGTAGGTAGTTCAGATGATTTTCCTATCAATCGAGGAAATCTCTCATGCCCATCCGACTCAAATTTCTACTCGCGTAAGGTTCTTTTTTCTCTCTCTCTTTATTAGAACACCAAATTCAAAGTCAGAAGCCAGGTGTTTCTTTTCTGTGTGATTAAAACTGATGTTTACGAACTGAACTAATACATTTTTTTCTCATCCGAAGACAGAAAACTGGAGTGAAAATCTAAGTAGTGGAGAACTAAATTCTCTATTTGATTAAAAAAAAAAAAAAATTGTACTCTATCTAGAATAATTGAGAAAGGATGCATTAGGTCATTCATGTTTCAGTGAAAATGATGACGTGAACCTAAGAATGAGCTCATTATTAGTCATCTCTCTCTGTCTCTGTGTGTGTGTGTGTGTGTGTGTGTGTGTGCACACGCGTGCCTCTAAATGTTCCTGATTTTGACCTGAGTAATTTGGGAGACTGCAGAGGAAATCAATCAACGCAGACAGAGAGCCTGTCCACGAAAAGTCATATAAGATGTGTGTGCTTGTGTGTTACTTAGGATCATGAAAGCAAACCCCAAGAGAGAAGTCTTTTGTCTCCTACAATGTTCAAGAGTAAACCACAGACCCAACTATGTGTGTGTTACAAAGCAAGCGAGACGGAGACAGCGAGCCCCAGCTGAGTCAGGCGTATTTGCATGTTTGCTGGCAGAGTTGCTGTGTGCTCCTCACACACAAATCCATAAGGGAATTGTCTAGTCGTTCATCATGAAGACACAGATTAGGGCTTTGGTGTGACTTCACGAGGATTTCCCAGTCACCTTATCTTCCTTCTGTTTGTTTGATTCTTTATTTGTTTGATTCTTTTCCCTTTTTTCAGCAGGGATTTGAAATGACCGGAGGTTTCTTTGCATCCGTCTCCAATGTGTGAATGACATGTGATCATAATGCAGTGCAGAGCTTAGACAGCCCCGCTGATCGAAATCAGACACTTGATTTATTACAGCTGCACATAAGGAGACAGGAATGACATTTTTTAGGACCTCGATCACGCAGACATCGTTTTCTTGATGTGTTTTGTGCACAGAACAGAGTGAGAAGCGAAGGCACTGTTTTTATTCGGCTTGGCTTTGTCATGAAGCAGAGCAGATGTGTATTATGTGTGTGAGTGTCAGTGTGTGTACTGTAAAAGAAAAAAGAGGTCGAGAAAAGGGATTATTTCCACTGAAACTGCTTTTTAATGAGGTGTAAGGACTTTTCAGATGCTGTAATTTGCTATTGCTATGATAAAACAACGTTGCACAGAATAAACAGAATAACAGTATCATCATTGAGTCTGTATCTAAGTGAAGACAGTCATGTCCTTCACCAGTATGAGGAAGTGCTTTATTCTAAACATACTGATTGATTTGTTCATATCAAAGCCAGTCAGTGATTAATCCATGTATGTACATGTACATTTCTATTTTTTTTACATAGACGTGGTGTCAAGAAGACCTCAATTATCCTGTCAGCTTGAATTTTATAAGGATGGATGTCCACTTACAATGCAATACACATGCTGCAGATATAAACTAGCATGCATTTTCCCCTGCAATTACGCACACTACAGCAAAATGTGCGGAGTAGAGGTGTAAGTGCCAGAGTACGTTTTTAGTTATTTATTATTATTTTTTTAATAATGTGGGGGTTGGAATTTTAGGGATTGGTTAAGGGCTCAGGGAAGAGGTGGGTCTTTAGCTGTTTTTTGAAGAGTGGATAGAGTAATATCCTGTAACAATAATGGGGGAAAGAGTGGCAAAACATAAACATATTAGATGGGTGGCAGGTCTTTCAGTGTTGTAGCACCTAAAATCTGGAATTCATTCCCTCTGACTCTTCACAGCATCACATCCATCTCCGAGTTCAGATCCCAATTAAAATCATATCTGTTTTCTCAATGTTATCTGTCCTAATCGGTTACTGTGCATTCTCTCAGTGACTGTACTCTCTGTACTGTGTATTTCATCTTCTGGGTTTGATTGCTCATTGCTGTTGACATTTTGTGTTTGCCCATGATTGTTCATTGTTTATGTATCATTGTATTACTATTGTAAAGCATCCTTGAGCTCTGGAAAGGTGCTATATAAATTAAACATATTATTATTATTATTATTATTATTATTATTATTATTATTACATAAACATACTTAATTATTGAAATTAATGTGACAACTAACATACTAAGAATTATTATTATTATTATTATTATTATTATCATTATTATTATTACATAAAGATACTTAATTATTTAAATGAATGACAACTAACTAAGTGACAACTAACATACTAAATATTATTATTATTATTATTATTATAACAAACATACTTAATTATTGAAATTTATGTGACAACTAACATACTAAGTATTATTATTATTATTATTATTATTATTATTATTACATAAACACACTGAATTCTTGAAATTTATGTGACAACTATCATACTAAGTATTATTATTATTATTATTATTATTATTATTACATAAACATACTGAATTATTGAAATTTATGTGACAACTAACATACTAAGTATTATTATTATTATTATTATTATTATTATTACATAAACATACTTAATTATTGAAATTAATGTGACAACTAACATACTAATTATTATTATTATTATTATTATTATTATGTAAAATATTGAATTATTTAAATTAATGTGACAACTAACACACTAAGTATTATTATTATTATTATTATTATTATTATTATTATTATTACATAAACATACTTAATTATTAAAATTTATGTGACAACTAACATACTAATTATTATTATTATTATTATTATTATTATTATTATTATTATTACATAAACATACTGAATTATTGAAATTTATGTGACAAGTATCATACTAAGTATTATTATTATTATTATTATTATTATTATGTAAAATATTGAATTATTTAAATTAATGTGACAACTAACACACTAAGTATTATTATTATTATTATTATTATTATTATTATTATTATTATTATTATTATTATTATTATGACCTTTTGCAGCTACACTACAAATGCATCATTCCTTCTCTCTCAATTTAATTCTTTTTGCAAGCTTTATCGGCATGAACATGTAACAGTATTTCTGACGCATCACTGGAGTATTAACATACTGAGACACTCTGGCAGTTTCAGTTTCTAAAAGATTTGATGTGCTTGATCTTAGTAATATAAAGAAATGGGTTGAGGAGAGAACATGGAACTACACAGATTACATTGAAAGAAAGGGAAAAGTACATGACTAACTGATCGATTGTGTGTTCTGTACTCACCCTCAATCTCACCTTCATTGTCTTGTACATTCACACCACAGGGTATTAGCCCTGTGAGACCGTAGACGCAGGTGATATCCTTTGGTGGTTACAGAATCAGACTTTTCTCCTTGCATGTGTGTCAGAAAGCGTTTTCTTAAACCCCAGGGGTGCTCTGCACCTGTTTTCTATTAACAGCAGGAGCGTTCTACTACAAAGATGTGAGTGAAGTTGTAATGAACAGCATATCAGTTTTCCTGGCCTTTATTATGTACAATTATATTGTTTTGCTTAAAGGCTTAGCTCCTTCATCAGCTGCTCAGGATTGCATCACTTTGTGATCCCTTCCTCTCCCTAGATACATGCCTACGCAGAAGAGAGATTTGAATGGAGCTCTTTAAAGCCTTCTGGGAAACACAGTGAACCCAACCATTGCTTCCAACTATCAAAGCCTGCTCTCAGCTTCAACTAAATTGGTAAAATATGCAAAAAAAAAACCCCTCCATTTTATTAGCAGAATAAAATTGTCATGTTATAATACATAATATAATACATTTAGACAACCCCGCAAACAAACAAACAAACAATAGATAGATAGATAGATAGATAGATAGATAGATACATGCATCCATCCATCTTCTACCGCTTACTCCTTTTCAGGATCACGGGGAACCTGGAGCCTATCCCAGGGAGCATCGGGCACAAGGCGGGGTACACCCTGGACAGGGTGCCAGTAGATAGATAGAGAGATAGATAGATAGATAGATAGATAGATAGATAGATCAATTTGACAGTATTCACTGTATTCATGTTCTGTGCATTATATGTGCTGTTTGTATGTTCTGAGCCCTCTGAAGAGCTCATCTTCACCCACAGCACAGAATTCACTCATGTGTTGACCAGATCTGCCTCTGTGAAGATGGAGGATTTCTTATTCACTGATTTGGTATTTATGAGAGAAAGGAAAAAGGCTTTTGATAAACTAGCTCTGTTCTGGCCTTCTCGATCACTTGTACTGATGTTCCAGCCTTATTGTTTCTGTGTGCCTGTATCTTCAATTTGCGGTAGCCAGTTTCTCAGCATGGACATCGAGTGAGTGTTACTGGATAAATGGAGCTAAGGGGACACGGCACAGTCTCTGATTTCCATTGCCCAAGACTATTATCCACAGCGACCTTTAATTAAGTTGAGCTTTTGAGGGTTACACGCCTTGCTTGTTCGCCCAACAATAGCAGCATGGTGGTGCTGGCATTTAAACTCACAACCTTCCAAATAACAGCACAAAGCTTCACCTGGTGCGTCGCCACTGAATCATAAACCACTCTCTACTTTGCTACACTTTCAAACTGTGATGTGATGTTCATTAAAAGTTTAAATCTAGTTCTACCCATCTGTATTAAACAGGTAATTACCTCAATTCCAAATTGCTCGAATCACACTGTGTGTGCAGTATCAACCATTTGCCGTCTGCTTTGAGCATAGGACAGTTGAAATGCAAAGGGGGCTGCCAATCAAAAAACAAAATATTGCTTTAAAACACTAAATCTCTGGGGGGGTTTTCTGCAATAGAGAGACACGGTGAGGATCCTTGGAAAGGCAGGAGAGATGACAAAGACTTTATCATGTCTACATTATGTTAATACTAGCATTAACCTCAGGATCAAGCCTTATAGATATAATGCTGAGAGCTAAATTTACCCTGAGTCATTCATAAACAGGGTAGGTTAACTGGTAACTGGTAGCCTAATTAACATTTTCACCTAACTTGTGCAGTGGTGGATTGGCGGTTAAGGCTCTGGGTTACTGATTGGAAGGTTGGGGATCAAGCCCCAGCGCTGCCAATCTGCCACTGTTGGACCCTTGAGCAAGGCCCTTAACCCTCTCTGCTCCAGGGGCGCTGTATCATGGCTGACCCTGCGCTCTGACCCCAGCTTCCTGACATGCTGGGATATGCGAAGAAAAGAATTTCACATGTATATGTGATCAATAAAGACTCATTATCATTACCTGCATGAACAACCCTGCTGTGTGAATATTTCTTTCAACAATAATTCTCATGTTTTCTTTTGACATTAACTTTAGTGCTCCATGTGAGATTTCTTATGACAATGGCTATGAAACAATAAGCATGTTTATTGTCTACTGATCATATCTAAATATACATTAGATAAGATTTTTTTTTAAAAAAGACAGAAACCACTGACAACTAGTTAACTTGAACAGCACCAATGACTCAATAGATATAAAACTGTTAACGATGTTTCCTTGATATACATGTTACTGTCAACTTATTATTATTATTATTATTATTTTTATTATTATTATTATTATTATTATTATTATTATTTTTAAACTCGTTCGTTTCCAGATTTTGAAAAAGAGCAGGGACACATAGCACACAATTATTACATTACACATGTGTGTTGTCTTGTTGATTATGTTGTGTGTCTGTGTGGATGCTCTGGCAAAATTGAAATGTCTAATCTCTTTTAACACGACGGCCTCCACTAAGGCTTCCACCAAGGCTTGTGTGTCATACCTTTGAAACAATTCTAATCGAAACCATTTAAATAACACAGCAACAGAAGAGAGAATAAAGGCATAGTAACGGAAATACTGAAAAACTATGATCTCCGTGATCCAGAACTTTACAGACAGCATATCATGTATATCTAAAGGAGTGAGTGCAGTACTCAGATTGACTATCCAAAAGCGTTTATAATGTACAGACTCCTATATGTGGCAGATTTTATTTGCTTTATTGTATACCATCATTCTTTCAGAGAGATTTGTATAAAGCTCTTCCTGAGGTGATAACTTTGTCCTCCTCTCATTCTCAGTCTCCTTCCAAGCACTTTATAGCAAACCTCGCAAACCTGTCAGCTCAGCCCGTTAAAGCATGCTGTCGCTTTTATCTGTTTTTAATGCTCTCAGATAAAAATGTGAACGCTACTCATAGCTGGACTCTAAATCAGTTCCACATCTGCACTGCAGATTGTGCGGAGCACATAGGTACTTTTAAACGGATGAGCAAATAGACTGAAAGACATTACTGAACGTACTTGGAGGAACGTGCACTATCCACACTGTAGCCGGTGGAGTCTACAAATGGACGGGACTTAGTTATGAACATCAGCATGTGAACATCTGGCAGGTGTTTGTTTTTATTTGTGGGTTTCATGAACGTTATGATGTATTACAATCATAACCTTGCGTGGTACAAGGACACTGTGTGCTCTGAATGCATTTATGTACACTTGTTTTAAAGTTTGAGAATATTATCGACAAGGTGTATTTAGCTCCTTCCGTTGCCTTTATGAAAGGAAGTCAGAACATAATTCAAGACAGGACTGTAATCTTGCCTCATTTAGACAGGCGTGTGGAGAAACGACGTGAGATCCCTCTCCCTTTCTTCCCCCACTGTCCCCCAGCAAAGCAGGACTCCAAAAGAAGAAAAGAGAAATTGGGGATATTGGACTTGGCACCTCACACTCGGGGAGCTCCAGTGGAGAGGGCCAAGCCCCAGGCGCTCTCAACACAGCCACTATGAGGAATCACAGAGGAAAGCTGACCTGGCAGCCCCACTTCCTCTTGGCTTTGTAAAGGATCCCTAATTAGTGCAGGCTATCCCTTTCACTTTGTGTCTCCCTTTCTCCTCTTACATTCTCTTGATCTCTGTCTGATCTTCTGCTTCTCTCTAATTTTCCCTCTTTTTGCTTTGCTTCATTCCTCTTAGCACTAGTATGGAAGAGGTCCAGTGGTCGAAGGCTGACAACTTAAAGAAATCAGTGCCAGATGAACGGCAAGACAGCAGAGAGGAAAAGGAAGAAAAACATTTTATGAGATTACGATCACAAATTCATATCATACTCTCGTCCTCATTAGACCAAACTAGTTTGACCCAGCAATCTGCCTAAGCAGTCTCAGCTGTTAGGATGGCACCGCATTCACTCTCAAAGGAAGTATGATTAGTTTGAACTGCCTCTGGATGTTCAGAAGCTGACCACTGATTGGATATGACTTCTGAGACCATGTGGAGTTAGCCACTTTCCATCGATCACTCTCTTATCACTCCTCTGCGGTCACATGTCAGCATGTCAGCGTTGCTCCGGACTTCTCTCTGATCCTTGAGCCCATCACCTGGTCTTTATTGGCTCAGATGTATGCAAAGAATATGACAGGCAGCACCATTTCAAGAGCACTGGCTTTCTATAGCAGAAAATTACCTTCAGCATAGGCAGAGAATCCATATACACTCAGAATTTATTCTCATGACTAGCAAGAGCAGTGTTTTCTCTAGTGGGCAACAGATCAGTGAACACAGTATGGGATGGTTTCAAAGGCTTGGTTTGTGTGTGTGTGTGTGTGTGTGTGTGTGTGTTTGACATGTGTCCTTGCCTGTGTGGGACGAAAAATAATAATAATTTTTTCAAACACATATGGGCAGACGTGTGCTTTTGGGTCTGGAGTTAAAATCGGTCTTTAATCGAGTCACTGCAAACATTTCGCTGACTTTTAATTCACTCACATGCTGTACCTCTGAACAGGGTAGTGTTGCTGCCTCACAGGTTCCCTAAGTTCAATCCTGAGCTCACTTTACTCTCTGTGTGGAGTTTATCATGCTTCCTTGGTGCTCATGTGGGTTTCCTCTGCGTTCTCTGGTTTCCTCCCACCTTCCAAAAACATGTTATTATGTGGCTTGGAATTATCTGCATGGAACCCTGCGACAGACTAGTGTCCCATCCGTAGTGTATTCCCACCTCATGCCCAGTGTTCCTGGGATCGGCTCTGGATCCGCTGCAACCCTGACCAGGTTAAAACAGATACTGAATGTACTGTATGAATTGTACTGTACATAGGGCTCGTAAAATGCATATAGGGGTTAACTGTCTGGATTACAAGAGCAGAGAACTAGTGTTCAAAAGCAAAGAGAAACAGGAAGCATGATGAACAGATAGTTTGTACGGCGTCTTAAATGGGAAAAGCAGGAAGTGGGACTGAGGAAAAGAAAGAGTGTTCCTAGTACTCTCGGGTCTTGCCAGCTGTTATCCCGAGCAGAGAGATCCCGTACTTAATCAAGACGTGAGCTTGACATCGTAGTGATACTGTGTGCTGGGATTTCTTATGGAAAGTGACAGGGAGACGATGCAAACATTGTTTAGCGATTAAGACAGTCTGATAGGCTGCGTTCAATAAGACTCAAACAATAAGTGGATGGCAGCCATCAGGTGTCCATGTGAGAGCCAACAATTGACAGTAGGAACAAATTCTTGATTCTAGAATGTCTGCAATCAAACATCCCTGCCTGACTTGCTGTCTAGTTTCAGAATAACAAGGTAGATTCTTGGCTTTTCACTGCTTCACTCTGCCCCTCCATTCTACTCTTTTAAAAATGATGGTAGAAGCCCTAGCCCACATCTGACTCCCGCAGAGCTATACATTCACCCCTTCAGTCTGCTTTCAGTATCTGGAAAATTAGGAAACTGTGAATAGGATAAAGCCTTGTAAATCCGTTATTGTTTGAGCATATATTCCTAAATAGTGCTGTTTATTTAGGATACAATCTCAGTTCCTCACTACATAATCTCATTCAGAGATCCGGGTAGTACAAATGAATACAATAATGGAGCCCCTTGTGTATCAGGCAAAAAGCGGCACCCAGACCCAATCTTTTCCAGATGGCACTGAAAGACCACATTATTTACATTTGAGTTCTATAGCACCCTACTTACAATGCAACGAACCTCCACTGTTTTGCAGAGTATTTTTTTTATTTAACAGACTCTGATTATGCAGGAATGATGATTGTTTCCATTGGTGTGTCGTTGTCCTAAAAGTGCACCTCCTGATATTGTTAAAAAAAAAAAAGAGGGGGAAAAAACCCCCCAGTACATGCTGCCTATGATATCTGATATCCTCATTCACTGCACATTAAAGGCCAATCACTTATATCATTTCCATTAGGCTGGATCATTCACCCGTGGCTCTGTGGTTTTGGTTTGATTCATTACGTTCCAGTCCTCTTAGTGTGGGTGCGGATGGTTGGCTGATTTCATTATGTCTAATTGTTTCTGTCTGTGAGGTTCAAGCTAAACCATGATGAAACTGATAGTCTTCCCAGACAAATTTGAATCTCCCCACTAGAGGGTGGCCTATACTCAGGAATCATCAGACATGCTAACCCATGAACTTTGGAGGTTTTGGTGGAGAGTGTCCTTCTTGGGCTCATGTAGAAGCTTGTTAAGCAACATTTTGCTGGGACCTGGAACTACATAACTGTTAATGTATTTCAGATAAAAGGTACCCCAAACATCTTTGGAAGGCCATGTATACTAATAAACTGCTTAACTGAAAGAACTGATCACAGAACGCATAGAAACATCTACTCTTTATCCTAATCCAGATTCTATGAATATGCAGTTTGCAAATGTACAACTCTACATGTAAACCATTGTCCTGTTTGTCCTGTTTTTGCATATTGAAACATGTCATAAGCAGTTTGAAGAGTTTATGTACCAAAACAATTCTTCTGAATATATACGGAAGCATTATTAATAATATAGGGGCATATTCAGTATCATTATCATCTTCGTGTCATATGTTTACTCCATTGTACTCATTTATCATACACCCATCAAGCCCAATTCAATTAATAATATTTTATCAGAGTTGTTAGATCATAATAAAGCCTTTTCTGTCGCAATGTATATTTATACTTGTATCAATTGCTCTTTTGGTTCATCAAACAAAAATTATTCTTTAAAAAAAATCTAAAAAAAGGTAAAATAAACAATACTATATATATTATTCTGTCTTTTGTAGACAACTACATTTGTTGCTCACCAGGTTATAACATCAGATGTTACTTTGGTAGCAGCATGTGACTGTTACTGTCAGGATTTATTGGGAATTATGGGAATTGGTAATTTGTTTAGTTAAGCAATAAATGATATAATAAAATTTTAAACATGAGTTGCTTGTCAAATTCGTAAAAAAATAAAAATAAAAAAAATGTTTTGAACATTTGACATGCATTAATCTATAGAAATGCATTTAAATACTCCTGGGGTTCTGAAGATAATCTTTTCAAAATCCTAATATTGTGGCACAGAATATTTCTGTAAATATGGTTTCACACCACTGATAAAAACAGTGGAAAATTAGATTTATCAAAAAAAAAAAAAATTACATTGTTTATAATAATAATAATAATAATAATAATAATAATAATAATAATAATAATAATAATAATAAAACCCAGAACAATCTGTATAAACAACAACCATCATGTAGTAATTCACCTGAAATGTTAACAGCTTGTTTGGAGAAAAAAAAAAAAGACTAATTTCTGAGCAGCCTTGTAAGGATACGAGAGGAGATTCCAGCTGTGCTGTATATGCCTGGACTTTTCTCCTCTTCATTATTGAGAAACAGAGCTGGAAAGCACCAGGCCATAAAATCAGGCACCAGATCCTGCAGTCTCCAAGCAATCTATTGTGTACTTTAATTGGGCTCCTAATTACATGCTAAAATGTTTGTTCTTGGCTGTGTTTATGCCACTGAACCTTCTAATTTTCTGAAATGTGAGTTCACTGGCTTCAGTGCAGACATATAAATCAGTGATTTTTTTAAGTTGACCTCACATATGCCTCTGACTAGAATCATTGTCTATGGATGCTCAGCTGCCAATAAACCATAGCGTATTGTCTTTTGAGGATTCATAATCATTATGCATGTAGACCTACTGTGCATTCATGGAGTGCTTACTATTTACATGTCTCTGTCTATGGTGTTATTGTGTTATATACTTCATTAGACTGTATTGCATCTGTCATGTTCACTGCAGATTTTTTCCCCCCGATCTAACACTCTGTACATTGTAAACCCCCATCAAACTCTGGTCGGTTCAGAAACCCTAGCCTTCTTTGTTTGAACCTTGGTCTCATGTTTACTAAGTGGGTTGGATCATTGGGTCTGCTTACTGATACCAGGTCTGTGTTTACTTTGAGGAACATAAAGAGATTCCACTGAAATTAAATGCGAGTTGAAATAACAAGGTTTAATGCAGAGAGAAGGGAGGAGCTTAAGGTCTATGACTTCAGCGTAATACGATTTGTAGTCTGCTCACAGCAGGAGAAACTAAAGAGGGCACGATTTTCCATCCATACACCATACAGCGTACATTATTTGCAACACTATATAGCATACTGTATATGATAGCACAAGCAAAGGGAGGGAAAGGAAAAAGTAAAGGAGAAAGAAAGAATTGTAATGATGTGCAGTAGTTAAATTAGGCTACAAGCCAAGCAGCTTTATCTGGTTATCACTGTCCTGCTCTGTGGCTTCCTGTACCCGATCTCTCACTCTCTAATATATCAACATCTCATATACTCTGGATAAGAATAAGTACTTAACTGTGCTGGTTTATAAAATAAAAAAATGTAAAAAATCTAACAAGTTTTGTCTTGTAATTTTGACTTGAGTGCATGCTCTAGACTGTCCCCCAGTTCAACTTTCTCTCTTCTCGTCAGTCATCACATAACTGCAAAGTCTGAGTGACACAGCAGTCATTAGTGTTGCCTAATGTGCTGATGCTGGGTAATGATATCCTGAACCAATAAATGATTGAATGATAAATAATAATCATACAACCCCAAGCTTGGCCAAAGTAAACCTAATTTCCCTGGTTGTAGTGGGACCTTGGTGCCTCACAGGAACTGATGGCTGGTGTAGGTGTGCTCCTTCTAAGAGATTCCTAAAGAGTTTGCAGCTTGTTGGAGCACAGATTTCACACAACATATCCTCCTAGTCTTCTCTCTCTCTCTCTCTCTCTCTCTCTCTCTCTCTCTCTCTCTCTCTCTGTGTGTGTGTTTAAATTGAACAGTGTGTTTGAATTTCTGTAAGCATGGATTGAAATGATCCTAAGTGATAAGTGCTGCACTGCTCCCTTGCTATAGCTGCGACTATCAACTTGAAACCCCTCGATTATGAATATATGATGGAGGGAAAGTGAAGACAGTGGAGGAGAGTGAGAGAACAGATTACTCTCCTCCCTCCTGCACTCATTCCCTCCCGTTCTGTCAGCGCTATAACAGACAAGGAGACAAGGTGCTGAAACATAGCTCTCCTGAGGGACACCCCCCACCCACCATCACCGTACTAACCATACATACACACACACACACACACACACACACACACACACACACACACACACACAAACAGGACTCTCTGCTTCCAATGCTGTTCAAAACATACACATACACAGAAGACAGAAGGATCATGTGCATGAAGGTCTGCTGTCTCTGATTATTTCTGCTGGATGTTATGTGGCATTACAGAACTAAGACAGAGATAACACCATTATAAGCCCACACATAGTCAAATCTTACGTGCTAGTTTGGCTTTCTTGCTCTCGGCTGCAGCCTTGCCAGACATGGCATGGCTATAATAAAACCCAGACTCTCCTCTGAGAAGCAAACATTGCTTTACACAAAATACTTGCCTGTAATGGTTTATTTTCCTTAACAGAGTTTCACACTAAAGCAGGGGAGAAAATGAGTTTACGGGTTGAAGCCGTGGAGATTTCCTTAGGCGCGCCTTACATTTTTTTTTTCAAACACATGGAGCTATCCATCCGTCAAACTAGCTGATCCATCCATCTTCCCATCCATTTATCCATCCATCCACTTGGGTGGCAGCCGCCCTGTGGGCTTGGCGGGCCGCAGTGTCAGAGGGGAAGGCCTGTCTGTCAGTGTCAGGATGGAGAGGCATATCAGGGAGTCGTTGATGCAGGCTGGGGCCCAGTGCTCCCCAGACCCCCTGCCTGCTTCTATTATCACAGGTGGACTGTCGGTCACCACCAAGCAGCCTATCCAATCCTCAGCTCAGGAGGTGCGGTCAATAGGCCCTGATCATAATACACTCCAGTGAGGTATGGGAGAGAGACCTTGCAAGAACTTTTAGAAAAGTTGAAAGGGTGGTCATCCACATAGATCTGTTGGTGAGGAGATGAACAATTAGTGAGCACAGAGAGTGATGAAAGACATGTTCTTGGTAGATAGCCAGTTTTCTGCCTGCACAGGTGCTGAGATATTGTAATGACTCTGAGTAGATGAACATGTAATGAAGGTCATAATAATTAACTTATTATTATAAACCATATTATGGCATAGTCTCCTTATGGGAAGAACCTGGCAAAATCAATCAAATAAACAAGTAAACAAACAAACCACAAATACTACATTTACAGATAAAGACAGGCATTTCTTAATTACTAGCAGAGCATAGTTTGACTATCAAAAAAAGAAGCTTTTTCAGATTATATAAATGTTTTTGTATTTTTGACTATTTTAGTATAATAATGAAGATATTAATATTATGAAATAACACATATGGAATTATGCATCGACAAAGAAAAGTATTAAGCAAATCAAAACTATTTCATATTTTAAAATTCTTAACAGTATTCCTGATGGAATATTAATAATAATAATAATAATAAAACAAAAACAAACAAACAAACAAACAAACAAACAAAAAACAAAGTCTCTTCCAGGAATTAAGGTAGTGGGGAATGTGAGAAGAGGCTGGAATTAAATTAAACCATCTTTCCTGGACAGGAAAAGCAAAGCACAAATGAAGGAAAGAATAATATAATTCACTTTTTTGATAGAAAGAGCTTCATAATGGAGGCGAAAAATATCTACTGGGTGGCCAGGAACCCGAGCCCAGAGGCTATAGGTCTGAATGAGGGTGGGAGGGTATGAGACACTACAACACAGACAGTTCCTCTGCTATATCTACATACAGATATCAGAGTTTCATGAGATAGAATGCTGAATGCCGGAGGAGACGATCCTGAATATGGAATTATACAAATACAACCAGATGTAAAGGTGGGAGAAATTAACAGCAGATGTGACTGAAGGAATAATAAAGGATCTGAACTCAGCAAGATGTAAGATTATCCAGGCTTGTGGATGATCCAGCAGGGTGGAGTGTGTGAACAGTTGAGTGATTGCAAAGCAGCTATACAATGCCAAACTTTCATAGGCAAATGTTGGGCAAATTCATTAGGTATCTGTATAGGGTTGCATTAAAATTATGATTGTAGCTTAATCACTTCATACTTAGACTTTTCCATTTGTTCATGGTTCATTCCAAGTGATTTTTGTACACATATTAGGTCACATATTTGAACATGAAACATGTCAGACCCTGCGTCCCTTGTGGACTGAGTAATATAATGTGTTGGAACGGGTTTGCTTTAGGACCGATGGACCTTATGGGACACCGTACAAGCCGTTCTGTGTGAATTCAAGATGGCGGTCTCCATGAGCAGGAGCATGAAACGCGTTTTAAGTTTCATTCAAAAGAACAATCTTAAAACAAGGTCGTTTTGCACCCAAAAGGCGTCCGAAGTGAAGGTATGAATGAATTTGAACCCAATATGATATGTATCGGTTTTTATTTATCACGTTAAGTAAACTGACATGGTGACTTTTTGCGTGATATAACTCCGAAATCATCAGAAAGCAGACTTTTTCCCACCCAGACTGTGACATGCATGATCTTAAATATGTCTTGTGGTCCTTATCGAGTGTCAAATAGTTAATCAATAGTTAATTAATCAGCTTTTTCAGACAAAAAACGTACCAAGGCTAACGATTTACACTGAAACATTAAGCATGTCTATTTAGTCTGATGTAAACACTGTTTTGATCTTCATAAGAATAAACAAAACAAAACAAAACAATGAATGCGTCTTTGAATGTTCAGAATGTTCCTTGCAGTTGTACAACATGCTGTTTGACTTCTTGCTTATAGATGTGGCTGATATTCAGTGCTTGCTATTATATATTATATTATATTATATTATATTATATTATATTATATTATATTATCTTCTTTGTTCCACTAATGTCTTCAGTAAATTAGCTCAACTATTCAGTCTGCTCATATACAGACTCCTCGTGTGTGGTTATTTCAGATTAATATCATATTAAAGTAAAAATGTAAATTTATATTAAACCCTAATTTAATGTCATGTGGGCTACATAAATGTTTGTGTAATTTCAAGCACAATTCCATCAGCCCTGTCGTTTAGAGCTTTACCAAGTCGATCAATATTACAGTATTTGCACAATATTATGCAGCGGTTATTATTGTAATGAGTTTAAAATTTTTTTATTTTTTTTTTTTTAGCAGAAAAATACTAAATGTGTTTATTTATTTATTTATTTATTTATTTAGTTATTTAGTTATTTATTTACTGAAGCCTTATTTGAGGGCCCCCCCCCCCCTTTTTTTTTTTTTTTTTTTTTTTTAAGGCTAAGCTCTTAGGATAACTAATTACGTGCAATAAAGAATTACACACACATTTTGCCCCAATGAGAAATTCTGTGTCTTTACTATGTTATGGAGTTAGTGGTCACGGAATGGGTTTATTACATACACCTATGATATAGTGGACTTTGTAGGTAGACTGTAGCTCATTTCTTTCTGTGCACAAATTGTCATCCTGTTGGACCACCACTGGACCACCGCTGTCCATCCAGGCATCATTTTATTGTTGGATCTTTCTCAGTACAGCAGTGACAGTGCAATGGTAGCGGCGCCGGTACATATGTATGACATTTTTTTAAATAGTGTGAATTTACACCCAGTTACAAACCATTGCTCGTTTTTTCCATGCACGATGTATGAACGGTCCTTTGGAACCTTTAACAATGTCTTTCCGACCATACGACTGCTGTTGCTGGCGATTTTCCGTATACTAATGTAACTGCACTGCAGTGACAATTACAACGGTTGTTTATGGTGGTCCATTTCCATTTAAGCATCGTTCAATAGAAAAGCTTTTAAATTATGCAGAGAAACATATGGAGAAGGTCTGCCTGCAGATATGTACTCTTTGTCTGTCTGTCTCTGTCTGTCTATACATAAGTTCCTTTGCTTGGAATACTAATTCGAATGATCATTGTCACCAGCAGATGAACTGATTGGATTTTGGAATTGATCAAAACAGGGTCAAGGTCACAACAAGGTCAAATAGCTGAAATAGTTTTTTCCTCAATCGCTTCCTTCCTGTTTGACGTACAGTACTGTACAAATGTCTTAGGCACTCTATTTTTTTGGGTGTTTTTTTTGGCACAAATTTAGTTATAGATGTTTATTTTATGACTTCTCTATTATTGAGTCAGTATAAAAAAAACATTTTATGAAGTCACAATCACTGATGTCAGGGGTGAGGAGGCCTGGGGTGCAGTTCATCCCTAAGGTGTTCAGACGTGTTGAGATCAAGGCTTCCTGCAGGCCACTCGAGTTCTTCAACACCGGCCTTGCCAAACCATGAACCTCACTTTGCGCATTGTCATGCTGGAACATTTTCATTCCCTTCTGTTCCACTGAAGGGAAATTTTAATTCTGCAGCATAAAAACACATCCTATACTATAGTGTGCTTCCAACTTTATGGAAACAGCTTGGGGGGAAAACCACATATGGATGTGATGGTCAGGTGTCTACAAACTTTTGTCCTTATAATGTATAGCAATAATGGGATTAATTAATGCTATGATGATTTAGATAAAAAAAATATATATTTTAAAACTGTAACTGAACAATGAGCCTCTTTTGCTGTTGTGGCAGACGGTTATAATAATTGCATAATTACAGAGTGCACCTGAGAAAGTGACCAGTAAATGTACATGTCGGTATAACATTGGACTACCTAATATAGTGGCCCCTGAGTGTGTATGTTCCAAGTTTGAGGCAGTTTTTAAAAGATATGAATGTTTTTGGAATACCTTTAGGCTCATGTCAATATCTGACATGAAGTCGAGTGTTTGGGGAATTCAGCTCCATGTATCATTTTACTTTTGCGCACTACTTAGTTTTAAACTGAAAGCTGAGTATAGGAGCGTATTGGCCTGAAAATGTGTTATCAGAAGATAAGAAATAAAGAATTTTTTTTTTTTTACTTTTTGGCTTGTTTTGACCTATTAAAAAGCCTCACACATGCATGAACAGAGTACACCTCGGTATTTTAATGCATTGTTAACCCTAGTCACTTGTTTCCGTAACAGCTGAGATTAAGTACAACAATAGCCTAATTACAAAGCCGTAAGTGTGCTCTGGAGTGTTTGAAGTGCACCTTTGCAGCTCAGACCTGTCTCTGTACATGATTGACGAGCTGAGTTACTTGATGGCTGCTGCGCACTCGGTGTGATGGAATGCGTGCTGACCGCCAACCCGTCTGTGTTTTGTTAGGCAGCGTGTCACTAGGGATGCTGGAGAGGTGTGTGCCGTGACGGCAGGGGGTGAACACTACACAGATCTAGTGGCAAGAAATAGTAAGCCCTCAAAAACCATCACATCACCCCTTCATTAACAGCAACAACATCAGAAACGAGGTGTTTTCGTTTGTTTTAATTTTCTCCAAATGTGGCCGACCGAACACAAACGCGGACATTCACAATGCCCCGAGGTGTTACGTGCGTCAAAACACTGAGCGTATTCTTGGCAGGGAAAGTTTATGAAAAGACATTTTAGCCATGGTAGACTAATATTGAGGTGAACTATATGCTCCGTGTTCAGAATGTCTGGAACTGGAAATTTGACCTAATAAAATCTCAGATGGTAAGTAAACGTTTGTGGGGGGAGAAAAGAAAAGAAAAAAAAATACTGACACGGGTTTTGATTTAAGCTTACGTAACCTTAGTGAATGTAAATACAGAGTTTCACAAGGATTTTCTTAACTTTTATTATTTTTGTTTTTAATAACTTGACTTTAAAACCGAAATTGTCATTCTCTCACATCTCACTGCAGTTTAGTTTTAAACATCAAAGCTTTATTTAAAGAACGACCGTGTTGTACATTATTGAGCCGTCTGTAATGGTCTGTAAATGAGAGGCTGAATAATCCATCTACACCGTCTAAAGTGAATATTTGAAATTGTTCAGCTTGGCCTTGTGCATGTTGTATTGCATAGCAGTGGGCCTCTGTGGGCTGAGATCTCTGACTGTGTGATAAAACATAGCGTTCCCTATGCAGCTCTTAATCGCCTGTGGTCTTAATGGCTGATATCAGTCATGTCAGCCTTTGTGCTTTTACACAGAGGAAACAGATCCTAATTCTCCATAAGCTCCAGACGCACTCGCTCTCATGTCAGTTAAAACCATTAACCCGACTCTCAGCAGTAAGTAGGAGAAAGAACAAGAGGAAGAGAACCGTATATCAAGCAGACCCGATTCAATGAGTGATCTCATTTATATAATCATTTGTTTTTACATGTCACTTAAGCACTTTAATTCACTCTGCATTGTTATTATTAGGTTCATCACGTTGAAGAATGAACGCTGCCTTAAAGGCATCCCTAGATTTCGTCGACTTATTAATGACATTTTTTCTTCTCCTTCTTCTCCAGATAATTCAGTCATTGCGTTTGGCTCCGAACTCCACTGGAGTCTCGGTGGTGTCTTGCGTCATCCTACATGTCGACGTGCACTTTCAGGAAATCTGCCGTTTTTAATTAAATTGTACAGGGAGACTATCTGGTATCACACTTTTGGGTTGCACTCAAGTCAACATTCGCTGCTTGTACTGGAGGAAATTAGACAGAGTGAGCAATGGGGAAAGACGGTGAGGGGGAGAATAGGACGTTGGCTACGGCTACACCTGAGTATTACCATAATTACATATTGATTAATTTATGAGGTGTGTGTGTGGGGGGGGGGGTTATTTCTTCTTAGCTGTGAGTTTTATGTGGCTAATGTGTTATTAGTTGGGTAACACTTCAATCAATTGGCATTTTATTCAATGGCAAAAATATTTTACGGCGATTGACAAAACGTGTAGTGTTCGTGTCGGTATATTACTACTGTATGTTTGTATCTTTAATGCCTTTTGCTCAGGGGTGATTACAACACTCATTTTTATTTCTATACACATATTTGTCTTAGTAATAAGCCTTTACAATAATAATAATCTATTTAGTGGCTATTGTAAGATGATCAGCAGCGTGTGGATGGTATAGTAATAAAAGTCAGTGGTGCTAAACGGCTCTGATTCTGCTTTAGGCCTCTGGCCCCATGGGTATGTTGAGCGGCGGCGCGTACTGGTGCAGCTGTCCTGGTCTGGTTATTTTTGGAGAGCGGCGCAGCGCTTTCTCCTGCAAGCGCTGTTTTTGAAGGGACTTCAGCGCCATTAATCAGGTTGGGGACCCCACGGTGCGAGAGGGCCCCTGGCCCTGGCTCTCCACACTGCACGTTTCTGTTCTTCTCCCTGCACTCTCTGCACAGTGTGACGTGCAGAGGAACCTCATCAATCTCACCTGTCCGAAATGTCGACCGCAGATTTAATCAAACGTTTCGTCTAACACGTACCCCACCCCCTCCTCCTCCTCCTCCTCCTCCCACCCGCTACCTCGTGAAGACTACCCTCCTTCCCCTAACATACCTCTTCTCTCTCTCTCTCTCTCTCTCTCGTCCCTCTCTCGTCCCTTCTTCCCCCTCAAGATCCCTTTCATTCTGTTCGCACTGTTTTTATTTTAGGTCATTCGCACTTTGCTTCAAGCTGAGTGTGTTTCAATGCAGAGAAAACACACGGTGCCCCACTGCATCACACTTTTAAAAGCAGCAGTAGGACCGCTAAAGTTTCTCTCATGCTCGGGATTTCACTACAGCAGGGATCTGAGAGTAGGCCGGTCCAGCAGGGTCGGGTGAGAGGGTGTGGGAGTGAGGCTGCAGGAGTGGCCGTGTTTTTCAGCGTGATGCCTGTTTTAACAGGGTGCGTAGGACTACACTGACACACGCTAACACCGAGTTCTGTGTGTTTTTTGGCTTGCTAGGGGGCAGATGAACTGTAGAAGCAGTGTGAGTAGTGCCTTTCTTCCCAGTCTTTCTCAGCGCTAAATGGACCGCCTGCTCTTTTACAAAAAGTCTCCATACATAGGGGAAATTAACACTTTAAAAAAAAAAAAAAAAAAATCTTCCAAACTTTTTCATACGTATATAGTTTATATTATAGATTTTTTCAGATCACCTTTGACAAAAGAAGACCTATCACATGCATTATAGCAGCATAAACAGTTATTCTTTCTTTTTTCTTTTTTTCTTTCTTTCTTTCTTCCCTTCCTTGCTTCCTTCTTTCTTTCTCTTTCCTTCTTTCTTTCTCTTTCCTTCCTTGCTTCCTTCTTTCTTTCTTTCTTTTTCTTTCTCTTTCCTTCCTTGCTTCGTTCTTTCTTTCTTTCTTTCCTTCCTTCTTTCTTTCTTTCCTTCCTTGCTTCCTTCTTTCTTTCTTTCTTTCTCTGTCCTTCTTTCTTTCTCTTCTTCCTTGCTTCCTTCTTCTTTCTTTCTCTTTCCTTCCTTCTTTCTCTTTCCTTCCTTCTTTCTCTTTCCTTCCTTGCTTTCTTTCTTTCTTTCTTTCTTCCTTTCTTTTTCTTTTGTTCTCTTTCCTTCTTTCTTTCGCTTTCCTTCCTTGCTTCGTTCTTTCTTTCTTTCTTTCTTTCTTTCTATTTCCTTCCTTGCTTTGTTCTTTCTTTCTTTCTTCCTTTCTTTCTTTCGTTCTTTTTCCTTCCTTGCTTCGTTCTTTCTTTCTTTCTCTTTCCTTCGTTGCTTCCTGCTTTCTTTCTTTCTCTTTCCTTCCTTGCTTCTTTCTTTCTTTCTTTCTCTTTCCTTCTTTCTTTCTCTTTCCTTCCTTGCTTCCTTCTTTCTTTCCTTCCTTCCTTCCTTCCTTCCTTCTTTCTTTCGCTTTCTTTCCTTCTTTCTTTCTTTCCTTCTTTCCCTATTCTTCTCTTTCCTTCCTTCCTTCTTTCTTTATTTTTCCTTCCTTGCTTCCTTCGTTCTTTCTTTCCCTTTCCTTCCTTCTTTCTTTCTCTTTCCTTCATTCTTTCTTTCTTTCTCTTTTTCTTTAGTTTAGTTTAGTTTCGTTAGTTAATAAGACAAAAAAAAAAAAAACCCAAACCCTGAGCCTCTCTCCATCTTGAAAACGTTCTCGTCTCTGAAAACGTACGGGAAGTCGTTCAGCTCTGACCGTTACTCAGCTGTGACAGTGAAAATGTTAAATAAATGTCTCCTCACCGAAAACTTCGCCGTATCGACAATTACAAAGGTTTTTATTTATTTATTTATTTATTTATATTTTAAATCCACTTACATAGAGCACCCACCAGAACGGCTGTCAGCTGCTGCTGTTGTAGAAAACTAATCAACCTTCTGACCAATCAGAACTGGGAAGTCAGTTGTCCCATGGTATAACTCTTAATATCCTTTTCTCAAAAGCATTTCAATTTCTCTTGCACTTAACACACATTTAATATACAGATATTTACACACATACCCCAAACCTGTTGTATTATTGAGGACCTATGCTTAATCTATGTTCTAATATATAAACTTTAAAACGGTTTCAGTCTGTCAGTGAACCAACACAAGCGCAAAGGAAACAGAATCATGTTTTGCCTTCGAAAGTACAATAAATTGTAGCATCCAGTCATTTTTTCCTAACTAGCAATTCCAGCCTGTAGCATTCTGAAGAGCTGTTTTTGGAGCTAACGCTGTTTGCATAGTGGTGTATCTGACGCTGGTTTTCCGTCCCTGTTGCTAATGTTTCCAGCGTCTTCACTGTATGGAAATGAGCCATGCATTACGGATGAAACTGAAACACTACAGTGTCCTCTGGACTTCTCTTCTATTGGCAATGCAGGATGGAAGAGTGATTGTTCTGACCTCTGTGAAATCTCTCTGCAATAGGCAAGTGTACATACAGTCGTATTGTACAGTGTATGTTCATATACACATTCTCTCATGCACAGATGAAATATTTATTTCAATAAACGGTGCAAGTTTAAAAACCTGTATATTTCGAGCTTTCCGATCTGTTGGTGTCACACACCTACACACAGTACTAAGGGCTAATACGTACGCCATATGCTAGGACAAACTTTTCATCGCCTGCTCCGGTATAGCAGCATCGTGCCTGTCTGTGTAAAATACGAGGAGAGAACACACAAAGTTACGACTGTAAACCTGCCATGTATCATCAGGAACAAACCGAGGGAAAGGAAGTGACTCGTTCGGTCAGAGCTAGCAGAAAGATACGGAGGCAATGGAAAGTGGACGGCTGTAGAGTTAATGGCTATCTCGATACGTGGAGGCCGAGAAGGAATAATTGAGCCAGTCGTCGTGCTCTTCCATGCAGGTGGGATGACAAAAAACATTGAGATGGTGGTCCGTATTTGGTTTTCCGTTTGTCTTGTGTTTTTGAGCAGTACTTTTATAAGCCGTTAGTTGGCTAGATGCCGAAAATCCGCTGAAGACACGTGGGAGGGAATCGACTTAATGAGCTATGACACTCTGAGGTGAACGCACAGGAACAGCGTGTACCTCACCTGTCTGATGAAGCCTAAGGACTCAAAGAGTACCATTAATGTTAATGAGCTTATAAAAGGAAAAAAAAAAGTGTGAAAAAAAGGAAAGAGCATGTTTCAGGAGAATGCGAGTTTCCATCTGCATCTGGTCCACTCTCAGTGTGAACACCTCTGAACGTTTCCCAATCGGAGGAATAGCACCTGGCAAATTCTTCCAAGTTCTTAGACGGGTCAGTGATATAAATAATGAGAGACACAGGCTTGTTAGGAACACGTTTTAACCCCCTGCAGATTTGGCATTCCGCATTGCGGAGGCTCTGCTGTTGAGGCTTGTGAAGCTTTAACCCGATCGTTACGAATTTTTCATATAGCAATGCTAAGATTTTAGTAAAGGAATCCGACTTTTTCCCTCTTCGTAAAGTTCAGACACGTCTAGGTGTTGGTAGATTTGAGGTCTGATAGTATGATTATTCCTTCGGTAGTTTCGGTTAGCCGTGTTTCAGCTTATGCGTGATTGTCTCAAATGACACATTACCATGTCTGAGAGGGTAATGGCTGCCTGAAGGTGAAAGGGAAACATGTGTTTGGTTTGTCAGAGCGAGGTGAGAACACACATTAACCAGACTCAGACTGTATACCCTAAAATCACTCCTGACACCTCTGAGAGGCCCTCTGCATCCAGACCACTGCGCAATCACTGCTCACTTAGCTACAGCATTAATAAACTGTTCCTTTCTCTAGGCCGGCTGCTTGATAACTCTGCATTAGTTGTCATATGCTGGGAGATGGAGTCTAGCCTTGAGCCAAAATAACGTCGGATCAGGCGGTAATATCAGACTTTGAACAGGAAATAACATGTCATTTAATGCAAAGTCTTGAAGCTTTGCTCGTATGATTATATACGGCCTCATACTCTCAGAAATATAATATGAAAGGGGGAACTATATATATATATTTGTATAGAGTTCATGTTATCGTGAAAAGAATGGAGTTTAAGTTTGATGGTCTTACACATTGTTGACTTTAACATATTCCAATGGATTCATAATTGGGTACAGTAGTTTGATTAGGCATTGGGGTAAGCAATATGGCAAAGTGTCAATGCTGGAAGGAATGTCATGACATCACAACACACCATACATTACAATTAGAGATGCACCGATGTATCAGCTGATAATCGGTGCCAGGCGATAGTTTAAAACCTCTTCTCTGTAATCTCTGCACGGTCAAAAATTTGACACCGGAAGTGAGCTGCAGTGAAGCGGGAGTTTCGGCATCGAGTCTAATTCTTATTTAATTTTTTTTTTTGCCGTGCTGAATTAAAGGGCCGGTACACTGTTGAAAGATTTAAATGAAGATGAGTTGACGAAAAAGTATATATTGCACAGAAAAATATATTTCTAGAGTAGTATATTTCATATCCAGTTAATGTTAATATATAAAAAAAGTTGATATTCTATATAACCAGTTTGATGTCAGTGATGAAGTAGAAATGCTTTTGTTTGCGATGAGTGAATGTGAGACTAACAGGAGGTTTTTAGTATTCAGTCAATGTTAATATGCATTAATAACATTCAGTAAGTTATGAAATCTTACTTTAATCTTCAGAATTGAGTTCATGTGTTAATGTTAATGTGAGTAATGTGTTTTCTGTGTATGAGACCAGTTACTGTGAAACAACGTGTTGAAATGGAGAGAATAAAGTTTTTACTTGCATTTCGTTCAGAATTGTGGAATTAATTATTATTTAATTTAAAAGAAGATATAAAAGGCAGGACGATCGGTATCGGGTATCGGTATCGGCCGATATCACTCTGAATATTCGGTTATGGGTATCTGCTGAGAAATTTAGTATCGGTGCATCTCTAGTTACAATGCATATTTTATTCAGCATTTAGCAAATATATGGGCACCATGCTGGTGAGACTTGCCACCTCACAGCTTCTGGGTCACTGATTCAATCCTGAGCTAGGGTTACTGTCTGTGCAGCATCTTCCAAGCTGTCTGTGTGGGTTTCCTCTAGGTTCTTCAGTTTCTTAATATTGTCCAAAAATTGGCTTGTAGGTGGACTGGCTATGATAAAATGCCCTGTGTGTGTATGGTGGCATGCGATGAATTGGTGTCCCATCCAGGGTGAATAATCCCACCTTATGTCCAATGTTCTCAAGATAGGCTAAGGATCCACTATGACCCTGATCAGGATAAAGTGGTTAGTGAAGATGAATGAATTAAAAAAAAAAAAAAATCATTAGTTAATGCAAGAAAATAAATTGGATTTTAGCACCCAATCGGTCGCTGGTTATATTGAACAACAATTGATTTATAAATGACACTTAAATGATACTCTATATCATGGTCCATGTCCTTACCGGTATTTCGCCCAGCACTACTAGGTACCCATCATGACTTAATGTCGTTCTCATTCTTTCTTCGGCTGGTAAGTCTACAATTGCCCTCTACTTTTCCCTGTGCCCTCTTCACCTCTGCTTACTGTGCTGAGGGATGGGCAAAGTGCCACGACTACATGGGATCAAGCTGCTTAGCCTGGCACTCTCTCAGTAAGCCGTGCCAGACCTGACGGCAGCCTGGCTCACTCGGAACAATATTTACCGAACGATCCATTCGTTACGAAGCTGCCTCTCTCTTCCTTTGAAAAAGGAGAAATAGTAGGGACCCCATTCCCAGTCTTCCCAGGATTTTGAAATCCGTTTCAAAAAATTCCTAATTAGCTGTACAATGTGTAAAGTCCAGTCCTTTTTTTTTCCTTTTTGTAGAGAGTGAAAAACACTCTCATTGGATGGAGACGGAGTGTTTTCATTGGACGGGGTCTGCTTTAGATTGATCATTTGGATAACAGGCCCTAAACTGTTGTGCAGAATTCCCTGTATTTCCCGTGCTAACTTTCCAGGGTCAGTGCAGGAGCCGACTCATTCACCTCTCGATGTTTTCTTATATCCTTTATCCAGCTTTTGTCAGTTCTCCCACTGTATATTTTTCTAATGCATCTTTTGTCGTTTTCATTTCTGTATCCGTATGTGTATGTCTCTTGTACCTGCTATTGATATCTCTTAACCACAGAGTTGTTTGATTGGCTTATATCTACCATTACACCATCCCTCTCTCTTTCTTTCTCTAGGGCATCCATGAAGGGCGTGTGTTCTCAGGAATCCAGCCCACTGGGATTCCTCACTTGGGAAACTACCTTGGTGCTCTGGAGAGCTGGGTGTCCATGCAGAACGACTACAGCTCCGTGTTGTACAGCATCGTTGATCTGCACTCCATCACCCAGCCTCAGAACCCAGAGTTACTACAGAACAACATCCTGGACATGGCAGCCAGCCTGCTGGCCTGTGGCATTGACCCCACACGCTCTATCCTTTTCCAACAGTCTGTGGTCAGTAACACACAGCTCTCTTTGACACGTATTTATTTTTTTTGGTGGTGTTGTTGTTCTTAAAGAAAATCAACAACACCGATGTCAGAACATGCGGAATAAACCATCTTCACTCCGCATCTCGCGTCTCTTGTTTGTTTTTATGGCTTATTTATATTTAACTCGACAAGGAAGATGATAAATGGCTTGTTGTCATCCAAGGAATGGCCTGAGATTCATTTATCATTCTCACCAATCAAGAGTCAGCGAGAATCCTTGCCATCGGTAAATGTTTATTTAATCGCGGTTTGTTTCCCTGCTTATTTGACTAAACCGATGCCTATCTTAACTGTGGGCTTAACAAATTCTCTAGTCAGTGCAACTGTTCAAAACCATTTCCATCATTTACTTCAAAGAAAGCCACATGAAGTAAGGAGAGACGATAATAATAGACTTGCAGTATGCAGCAACTCAGCAGCTTATATTTAAAAAAAAAAAAAAAAAAACCTTCTACAAGGATGAGCTTAGGCAGGTCTTGCTTTTAGATACCGGACACGTGTGTGTGTCTGCTTATTAGACCTGGTAGAAGTTGAGAGACACTGTGAGTGGATGAGTAGGGTTGTGTTCTGTCTGCATGGAGTTCTTATGCATGCACGCAGACATGCGCGCACACACACACACACACACACACTCTCCCACACTTCTGTTTTTGTTCCAGTTTAACTTCATGCCACATATCTTGGCAGGGCTAAAGACCTCCCATTGTACACACTAGCACAGGACTGTTCCACATGTAAAAATAAAAGTGCTGTCCAAAGAAAACACTTGACTTCATTGAAAAAATGGTGACAATCTGAAATCGGTCGGATCTAAAGTGTGTGTGTGTGTGTGTGTGTGTGTGTGTGTGTGTGTGTGTGTGTGTACACCCCTTTTTACGGGAATAATAGCCACACACCAGAGAGTGAGATTTATGTGAATATTTCTGTCAGATTGGAATGACAGAACCGGGCCCATAAATCCAAGTGTATATAAAATGCAACCTCTCATCTCAGTGTTGATCTGGGTGAAGAATAATCAATATTTATGTTTTGCACTCTGGAGCCTCTCCTAACTCTTTCTTTACCCTGTTCTGTAACGCTGTTGCAGAGTTCTGGGTTCTATACCGACAGCAACCGTTTTACTCTCTGCTGTTTTGTATCTGTAAATGGAATCGTTTCATGTTCGTCCGTCATTCCCCTCTCACACCTTCTCACATATATTAGCTTGGCTCAAACAAACGCACCAGGACGTGGTGTAAAATTGCTCCTAATGTTCATTCCTGCCACGGTTTACATCAGGGTCTTTTTAGAATCCTTTTGTAATCGAGGGAGATGGCGGCCACGTCGCCAGCACCCATAAACTTTAACTCTCTGAAGCAGAAGAGTTTAGTGCCTCTTTTCTTCCTCTCGCAACTGGAGATTTTAGCAGGATGTACACTGCCAAGATCCCTGCATGAGAGAACTCTCACATGGTTTTAGCATGAGGGAAAGAGCTCTTTTAAGTGTCTGTGCTCTTTAAGCCTCAGAGGATGGGCCGATTTAATGGCATTAGTGTTATTAGGCCAGATGAGGATGAGAGAGGCTCCTTACTGGGGACCTGTTGGGAGGTTTGCTGCATCTGTGTGTGTGTGTGTGTGTGTGTGTGTGTGTGTGTGCGCGCGCGTTTGTCTGTGTGTCGAAGGACTGCTGTTCTCCTTACAGTCATACAGAGGGGTTAATCCCAAGATTTATGTGAATATACGCAGGAAGCTTTGATGAAAGCATTATGGACGTAAAAGCCTATTGGTTGTTTTGTGTGGTGGGCTTGTGTGAGATTTAAAGAAATACATTCTGTCCTGTGCAGGTTTCGGAGCATGCTGAGCTCTCCTGGATCCTGGGCTGCCTGACCAGCATGCCTCGTCTGCGCCACCTACCTCAGTGGAAGGTAATGACTGTACATGCTCAGCAAAGGATTATTTCTACTTAAAATACTTATTTACGTTTCTGTAGTCAGTCACAGCATGAAAGGTTAGATGAGGATCAGGTTTAGTGCCAGGTCTGATGTCTGGGTTTTTCCTCTGTGTTCTCATAAGAGTCTGCTTTAACGTGTTACTGCACCTGGCAGGGATGGAGAGGCATCTGACTTTCCCGAAGCACGGCACAGTTTGAGAGTGCGCGTGTGTGTGGGTGTGTGTGGGTGTGTGTATATATGTGTATATGTGTGTGTGTATATATATATATATATATATATATATATATATATATATATATATATATATATATATATATATATATATGTATATGTGTGTATATATATATATGTGTATATATATATATATATATGTATGTATGTGTGTGTGTGTGTATATGTATGTGTGTGTATATGTATGTGTGTGTATGTGGGATGGGTGTGTGTGTGTGTGTGTGTAGGAATGCTCAGGCAGCAGCCTCTCATCACTGCAGGGAAAAGGCCTTGCTGTTTACTCAACAGTTGAGTGCATGTTAAACGTGCCGGAAAACGGCCTTTGAATGCAGACTGCATGTGTTAACGTGTGAAAGAGACGGAGATTGTTGTACAGATGAACAAACAGACAGTTTCTACCAGGAGGTTCAATGTGTTGTGGTTGCCTTTCCATTTTATTCATCTGTCTATTTTTATCCACATGGAATACTATCACTGTCTCTCTCTCTCTCTCTCTCTCTCTCTCTCTCTCTCTAACGTTTTGTCATTTCATTTCTGTATGTGCATGTCAGGTATATCCTCTTGTACCTGCATCTGATATCTCTTAACCACAGTGTTGTTTGATGTTCTTATATCTACCATTATACACCTCTCTCTCTGTCTCTCTCTCTCTCTCTTGCTTAGATGAAAAGTAAGCAAAAAGGTGAAGGAAGTGTTGGTCTGTATACCTACCCAGTGTTGCAGGCTGCAGACATATTACTCTACAAGTAAGACCTGTTGTATTTGCTGCACACTGTGTATATAGCTCTGGTGATTGATTAAGATCTTGACTATTAATGTTTACGTGCAGATCCACATATGTACCGGTAGGGGAGGATCAGATCCAACATTTAGAATTAGCCCAGGACCTAGCCCGGATCTTCAACAACAGTTATGGACAGCTTTTTCCTGAGCCTCGTGCGCTACTTAGTAAGTGATTCATTTTTTTTCCCCCCCAGTAAAAATTCTTTACTTTATCCTTATGAACCTGCTATTCCCCTTTACAAGGTCAGAACTATGGTCTGAAATGTACTTCAAATCAGAAGACGTTGAAGAGTATGCACTCGCTGACTCCATGAACATATGCAATCAGCACTAATAAAATGCGTGCTTAGTGTTTCTCTCAGTGACTTGAGCAGTGTGTGTTGCATCTGTGTATGCACACGCACGCACGCATGCACAGTCAATCAGCCGTACACGGGGAAACGTATCCTTTTACTTGCTCGGTCAGATGGCTACGTTAAAATAGCAGCAGGACGAGCTCTTCTTGGAGCCCCTTTTATGCTCTCCAATTATCTGTATCATAAGAACACAATATGAAACCAATCATGCACGCCATGGCATTTTGATTAAAGGACTTTCTCCTTCCTCTTCTTTCAGCATAACGGAGGGATAATAGATTGCCGATTTCTGCACCTAATTTTGATTGGGTAATGATGGGAACTTGGTCTGGAACACTGCTCTTCTTTTTGTTTATTTATTACTTAATATAAAAGATCTCTGGTTTCATTTTGTGTCCTAAGCTGGACCTATATGTCTTTGCCAGTACCAAAGCGTAGAACCTCTAGACATGCTATTTATTACACACTATATCTAAGTATCAGCAATCACGATTCATCTGTGTCATGGCACCACTAGGGTGAGGAAGAGTCTAATACAAAACAATTGTTTCATCCCGAAGACCGTTTTTATTTCAAAACGAACCTTCCCTGTTTAATATCGAGTTTGAATGCAATGTTGTGTATTCAGCGCTACGTTTTAGCGTTGATTTGATCTTTGATGTCTCTTTCCCTGCCAGGTTCTTCCCGGAAGGTGAAATCTTTACGAGATCCCTCCTCTAAGATGTCTAAGTCGGATCCACAGAAGTTAGCCACCATATTCCTTACCGACAACCCTGACGACATAGTATTTAAAATCCGCCGAGCTGTGACCGATTTCACATCCGAGGTCACCTTTGACCCCGTGGGCCGGCCAGGTGTAGCCAATCTGGTGTCTATCCACGCTGCCGTCTCGGGCCAGACTGTTGAGGACGTGGTCAGGTTAGCCGAAGGGCTGGACACTGGCAAGTACAAAACTGTGGTCGCAGAAGCTGTGGTGCAGAGACTAGAGCCCATAAGGCAGGAGATCCAGAGACTGAAGGCTGACAGGAGCCACCTGGAGAGCGTGTTAGTCGAGGGAGCGGAGAAAGCCCGCAGTCTGGCTGCCCCAGTGATGCAGGAGGTCAGGAAGCGGGTGGGCTTCTCCTAATCATCAGATGACGCAGTCTGTCACAGGTGGATGTATAGTACAGTGTGAATGAGAGTTTATAGATGATAAATCGCTATAATGTTGTCACTTGTATACGTTGCAATTTTATGTTTGTATTTATTTCAGTCCATGCTCCTCTTCTGTGTACGTGTTTTCATCGATACGATAATAGCTCTCCACACAGGAACATCGCAATGTCCCCTTAAGTCCATATTTAGAAGGACATCTGTTTAAGAACAGGTGACATTGAACGCTTTCCACAGACTGGTAGAATGACACGGCCTCAACCGTGATAAGGATGATCGTCTCATCCTTTCTGCTTCATTGAAACATCTTCAGAATTTGTTTTCATCTCCACACTAGAATAAATCACTGTAAAGCTGGACACCGGGTTGTCATTTTTTCCCCGTATAGATATGTACACTTACTCGGTCTTTGAAGAGGCTTCAAACTTGCGAAGCCAAAATAGAAGCTATATCAGCTTGTGGCAGATGCTTCAAGATATTTATTCCGTACGCATTAAAAGAGTCTTTAAATATCAGCCCCATATTCTAATTGTGGGAAGAAAAAAAAAAAACTATTTTATATCGGGAAATGTTTAACAAAAAAAACCGCTTTTAATTCCAAGTGCCTGTAACTCTCAGTAGCAGGTGATCTGCCTAACGTTTCTGTTTTAACAGTAGATTGTAGACCGTAGATCAGGAATATCACCTGTATTTCCTGTCCGTTCCTGTAAATCAGGAATAACACCCTCATCATGTGGTTCATTTTCCCTCTTGTGGTGAGAGAAGCCACATGAAGTTTGCATCTTAAATCAGCACTGTGCAGGAAGCACGTGAGAGCAGCCTACATTTCAAAGACCTTTAAGTAAATGTTATTCTTACGTGCGTCATATATTCTCCCTAATATCTTAAAAATGCTCAATGAAACAGCAGCCATAAATAAAAGTGTGCGTTTCGGCGCAGTGGTGCAGGTGTGGTGCGGAAACCTTACTTGGCGATTAATTACCCTCTGCTCTGCTCCAATGTCCACTGTAGTGAATCAAATAGGGTTTTCAGGCTCGGAGCAGACTGCTGTTCACCACCACATCCTTTTATTGCAGTCTACGATACTTGCAGGTAATGAAAGGCTTTACAGAAATGTCCTGCTGTCGCTGAAAATAGCGCGTCTCACTTAAAAAGGATCCGACTATAGCCTAGCCATGCAATAAAACGCACCCATTTAATATGCTTTAAGGTTAGGAAGTCAATCTACTTTTTATTTTATTTTATTTTTTTTTAGATATATTACACGTGTTACAACGCCAGCAAGAGCATATCGTGTTGTTTCTGGAGACGTCCAGAATGTTCCAGTGTTCAGGTCTGATTCAGTCATGGTGTGCGCATTTGTCGCACCTTTTGCTGGTTTATTACGTGATAATATTTGTGCGCCTGTTTGACTGTTCCCTATGAGGTCGTGGATTCAATTCGAGTTTGCTTTAACTGCGTGTTAACCCTTCGCTTTAGTCGGTATTTATCGGAATCTCTGTGAGATTTGTGAAGGTAAGGAAGTGGCGAGCGCTGTTTAAAAATGAATCCGTAAGTACTGTGCTGTAGCTGTGTGTTTCTGCAGGGCGAGCCGAGTCTCCTCTGTAAAACACTAACACACACACACACACACACTCGCATATGCACGGAGCATTGGGTTCTCTAACTGGCTGGCACGACAGGGGGCAGTGTAAAAGCTGCACTCAGCATTGCAACACACAAAAACATCTCACTTTCAGGAGACTGCATGGGTACTTAACATTTCTAATAGTTAGGTTTTTTCCTCGATATTGTTTTGGGGAGGTGGGTTGTGGCTGTCTTTCTGATGCTGCCCGTTTTGCACTGTACAGCCTCAGTGTTGGTTGGTAAATACCAAGAATTAATTTTGGACAAACGAACCCGTTAGAGGCCAAAATGCGCTAAAGTTTCTCTTGAAGCTTTCCTTAAGCCTGATTTCCAACCGGAACGAAAATTATATTTAAACAGTGTAACGAATATTACTTTTTATAATATAGATCAAAGCAACAGTTTGTGTGCAGCCTATATTAAATACATATAACATGTTGTTGTTGTTATTATTATTATTATTATTATTATTATTATTATTACCTTATTATTATTATTACCCTATTATTATTACCCTATTATTATTATTATTATTATTATTATTATCATCTCATGCGCTTTATCTTCACCTCTTGTGGAACAAGGCGTGCGTTGCTGTAAATTTAAATGTGGAATTTTATAATCGAAAGACGTTAGATGTTTTCCAGCAGGAGTGATGATTAAACAGTGCGCGCATTTGACCGCAGCAGAGATTTTATTCTATGCGCTAAGAGACGTTTTGCTAAGAAATCAAATCACTGTTTCAGCCTGTTCGCTTGCTTGTTATTAGGAAATGCCTACTTCACTATTTATATGAATAACATGGCTGCTCGATTTAATCAGTGGGAAAAAAATGACCTATTTTTAGGAAATTAACCTTCCTTATATATATATATATATATATATATATATATATATATATATATATATATATATATATATATATATATAATTATATATATTATTATTATTATTAGCTGAGGTTTTATTATAATAAATTTTTTTTACTGAATAAAAATGCTAGTTGGTTATAACAGTGTTACAGGAGGTTATTTGGACATCTAAACGCGCATTTTATAATTAACGTAACACTTCATGCTGAATGTTTTTGTTTAGGCCTACTGTTTTATTTACCCCCCCCCCCCCTTTTTTTATTTTATTTTTTAAAATTATTTTTACATTTTAAGAGTTATAGTTTTGCTCCCACATGTAGTATACCGGAGTTCCGCATTTATATTTATTTGATTTTTCTTTTTTTTTCTTTCTTTAAATAAAAAAAAAAGTCAATAGCACTTATTTATTTACTGTGCCACCTGTTTTCTTGCTATAATCAGATTTACTGCGTAAATATACGAAAAGCTTAATTAGAAGGAAATTATCTGTGAAAGTAAGAATGAGAAGGAAATTATCTGTGAAAGTAAGAATGAGAAGGAAATTATCTGTGAAAGTAAGAAAGAGAAGGAAATTATCTGTGAAAGTAAGAAAGAGAAGGAAATTATCTGTGAAAGTAAGAAAGAGAAGGAAATTATCTGTGAAAGTAAGAAAGAGAAGGAAATTATCTGTGAAAGTAAGAATTAAAAGGAAATTATCTGTGAAAGTAAGAATGTGAAGGACGTTATCTTTGAAAGTAAGAGTGAGAAGGACATTATCTGTGAAAGTAAGAATGAGAAGGACATTATCTGTGAAAGTAAGAATTAGAAGGAAATTATCTTTGAAAGTAAGAATGAGAAGGACGTTATCTTTGAAAGTAAGAATTAAAAGGAAATTATCTGTGAAAGTAAGAATTAAAAGGAAATTATCTGTGAAAGTAAGAATTAAAAGGAAATTATCTATGAAAGTAAGAATTAAAAGGACATTATCTGTGAAAGTAAGAATGAGAAGGACATTATCTGTGAAAGTCGCACTGGATTAATAAGTCGACTGACATTAACCGAGTAAAATCACTAAGAACAATCTCGGATAAACCGATCCTAAATGAATAGCCGCATAAATTCTTAGTCAGGATGTAACACCGAATGTCCTATACATTTCTACTAATGAATCGGTTTATAGACTCCTAAGGCTGATTGTTTCCCCCTAATAAATATAAGATGGGAAATGTATAGCTACAGAAGAAACACCAGCGCAACATTAACGTGTGATGTTATTAAACGACTCACATATCAGACATATTCCTATCAGACAGTCAGAATTATTTCATGGAATACTTTACACAATCGACAAACAGCGTTTTAAAAGCGATTTCTTATTTTTCTCTCATAGAACAGGTTCAACTTTTTTGTTTTGAACGACTTCCCAGCTGAAATCTACTTCTCCGATACGACGTGTTTTTGCCCTCCTTTCTCATTGGACAGCGCGTTTTGGCTCGTACTGCTTCCACGTGTGTGATTGGCTGAGCAGAGTTTGACAGGGTGTGAGAGGGTTGCCCTCGACGCTTCGAAAAAAAAAAAAAAGAAAAAAAAAAGTTCTCCAGAAGCGAGTATCAATCAGAGAGAAGAAAGAAACACACTGAGACAGAGGAATAGAAAGTGGAGCCACACAAAACTAGAAGATCTATGCGCAAAATACAGCTCGGAGCGAGGCGATACGCACTTTAGGAATGGCCGCGCACGTGTCCAGGATCCTTCAACGTGCGAATTAGATGCTCGTTTGGATTATTTTTTGTCACTGGAGAACTTTTTGAACTTGTACAACCGCTGTGAGTGTGTGCGCCGGCCCTGCGCTTGGTGCCTGCGGAAGGTGCTGTTAAGATTCACTCTCGGCTGGATTTGCCGTGGGAGAGATGAGCGAGAGGAGGCGATCGGCAGCCGCGCTGAGCTCCAGAGCGCACGCCTTCTCGGTGGAGGCTCTCATCGGCTCGAACAAAAAGCGTAAGCTCCGAGGCTGGGAGGAGAAGGCTCTCGAGCTCTCTATGGAAAACCTCGCAAGCAACGGACAGCTGGGGGACGGAGAAGACACCGGTCAGTGCCTGGATATCGACCCGGGTTAGTGCGCAATCACGTGCACAGTGCACAGTTTTCTTGCGTAACGTCGGTGTTCATGGACACTTTGTCTGCATGAGAAACACAGTGTAGGAATGGCGAACACAAGGCCATTACAAGATGATTTATAATAACTTGTATCAACAGTCAAAATCCACATGGTTAGCCTGAACATTTTTCTTACTTTTTAAGTGACCTACATCTGTATATGTGAAAGTAATAGGAATTAAGGAAATGAGAAGAAGCAACCCAACATCATGAGTAATAATAATAATAATAATAATAATAATAATAATAATAATACAATGGAATATGAAGATCTCTGCTGAACATTTAGAGTATGGCTGCAATATTTAAAATGTCTAATGGTACATTTCTTAATTTTACAAACACATTGTTTAAGAGAGATCAAATTATTATATAGTAATAGTTATTGTACCTAAACTTTGATTAATAAATATATATATATATATATAGCGCGTGTGAGTATATATCTTTAACATCAACAACTTAAGCTGAATGTCTACTAAACAAATTATTATTATTCTTTTTTTTTTTTTTTTTTTAATTAATGCACATGCCTTGTCAAAAACAGCGTAACTTTAGCTGACACTGCTTCCTTAAGATGAAAATCCGGGTGCGATGCTTTTGGGGAATTTATTTCAGGCCTCAGTTAACGCTAATGGGCCTTTATTACTAAATGGCTCTCTTTCCTTTTCTGTCTTGTTTGAAATTTGGCCTGACTTGCAGTGACCGCGAGAGTGAGCCTCTGTGGTCAGTAGTTGTCCAATGTAGGTATGTTTACGTCCGATCTAGAAACGTTAGAGTCTTGTCTAACCGTGTGTGAGGGTTTGTGTGTGTGTGTGTGTGTGTGGGGTGGGGGGGGGGGAGGTCTGTCTGTCTGTCTGTCTGTCTGAAGGCCTGATACGGAGATCAGCTGCAGCGCCAGTCATCACTTGATTAGCCTCGCCAATGAGGTGGACCAACACGGCACCTCCAAGATGTTTCATTACAAAATGTCCTACCTAACCTGGATTTAAATCACAGTTTGGGATTCAGGATTTTTCAGAGAGCATTGCTTCAGTAGGTTATTTCGTGTATAGTAATGTCAAGCTTCAATTAAAAATGTTGAATAGGCACTTTCAAGGCTTCTGGATAACTGAGAATAAAGGATAGATTCCCTTCTTATCATTAAAGGATTAAAAAATATATATATTCAGATGACTATAGTCTACCTTCCCCCAGGTTTTAGGACTACTTAAAAATAATCTACATGTCGTAGGTTAACCGCCACAATGATTATCCAGTGTCCTCAGTAGATGTATTACATCTGATGTAATGATGGCGAACAAAAATAATCAGACTTATTAAAGACTGGTCCAAACACGTGCGCTTCAGTTCACATTTTATCTTGACTGAATGCATGGATTTTTTTAAAAAATGGATTATATCTAGATGACGTGATACAATACTCGACATGTTTAAAATTTAAAATTTCTGCAGTATTTGGTGTTTTCATGGAGATGTACAACTGCGTTGTTTATCTGAACATAAAGCACCAGGAAACTTGAAGAAAGCCTTTTTGCACTTTATTAGAATAAAGCACCTACTTGGTCTATGGTCACATTTAGAGCCTAAGGACATGATATGACATTTCTGATGGCTAAATATTAACCAGGTAATGTCGGGGGTCGGTGTGGTTGTAGCATGTGCGCGCGGGTCGCTCTGGACAAACACTTCCACAGCCGGATCGCACGGAAATCCAGACCAGCTATCACATCAGAAGTTTAAAAACCTTTAATGAATAATAAGCTGCTAAGGTTAAACAGCAAAAGAGACCCTGCTGTAAATCTTCTGTGTCCAGTGGTGTGTGTAATTCCTCTCACAGTCCATACACTTCATATAGGCGGCATTGTTTTTGTACCGTTGTTTAAAGTAAATTAAGTCCTTTGTAAGCATTTATCATGGTTTTTTATTTATTTATTTATTATTGATAACTAGATTACTAAGTGTATAGGCCTATATTATGCTTTATTTTATTATTAGGATTATTCGGATTCTCTTGTAGTTGATATCCATTTTTAATGTTAAATGCTTTGTCTTTTTTTTTTTTTTTAAAGCAAACTTGTATTTGATCATTACAAAATATATATTAATTACACAATTATTTTAATTCGACGGCATTGCACTGGATTTTCGTTTTCCTGTTAGTCACATTAAACACATTCAAATTGCGTGTTCTTCTATGAAATGGGAAATTCCGCTTGGTTTCCATGCATTTGTTTACATACTTACTAAATCCATCTTTAGGCTGTTTTGTTTATATATATATATATATATATATATATATATATATATATATATATATATATATATATATATATATTGTTTATATATATTGTTTATATATAAATATATATGTGTGTGTGTGTGTGTGTGTGTGTGTGTTTATATACGTACATAGCCTATATTTAGAGCGAGAGAGAGAGAGAGACCAAAATTCACTATTTAATAACAAAAATTTTTTTACAGATATTTTATTTTAAGCCCTTTTATTTTATGTTACAAATGACCTACACTTGAACTCTCTAATATGACTAGAACTTAAAATTTAACCATTAAAGTTTTTTTGTTAGTTTTTAAAAAAATAAATAAATAAAGGAAAATTAGACCTATATATGTTTTTCATTTCTCTCACCTGTACAAGAAAACTCTAAATAAGTCAGATTGACCCGCACCATGATGTGCTACTATGAAAAATGTCTGCGCTCCTTCAGTGACATGGTGTGTGAGGTTATTCACAGAATATTGTGTGCTCAGATTTATCTATAAATAATCTGATCTCTATTACCCCTTTGAGTCTTATTGAGAGAAGCTTATAACGAAAGACGACAGATGTGTGTGCTTAAAAAGGAGTTTTAATCTTTAACTTTATTGCCTGCCTTTCACGTGGGATTGAATTAAATCCAGCGGGAAACAGGTGCTTCTGTTCCTGCTGCATTGGGTTACTCTAACATTTCATGCTTAGTGAGTCGCCTCATACCCGAGTTCAAGTCCTTCTTCACTGCATTACATGTTCAGCTCATGGCTTCAGATCGATTTCATAACGAGAAATTATTCGTTGTTGAAAACACAACTTTTAAAGTGAAATGTAACCATCCACATTTGTTATAGTAACTTAACATGATGCTACGTAATCAGTTATTGCCCACGTGACTATTCAAAACGTTGTTATTTATGATGTCTATTAAATATCTAATGTACCTACAAGCACAGTTTATCAGATATCAATAAACTCTTAATTCAAACACGTTCACAAGGTTTTCACTCGGTCTTGCTGGTATCTAGTAATCTGTAATACTGTTATACTGTTTCTGGTATGGAGTTTGACCGATGATATTCAGACAGGCGAGCTCGTGTTGAGGAAACGAGGAGCTGATGACAGCAGCAGTGAAACGGTACCATATGATTGGTTTGGCTGGAGGTGAGACCTCTGGGACTCATGGACATGCACGAACAGTCCTACAGCGCTCCTTCTTGTGTGAAAGGGAGAGACATGAAGACGCTGATAAGGAAAAAAGTTTCAGGAAGGCAATAAATGTTTATTTTTTCTCTCTCTCTTTAAGTCAAGGCCACGGCCATGGGACTTTAGGAGCTTGTCTCGTGTGTGCAGTGACTTATAAAGCCAATGTTACTGGCCAGTGTCCAGTCTCTCTGCAGCTCTGCGTCCGTGTTGCCTTATTTACATTGCGAGTGCTTCCAAAGCAATCTCATTCGTGTGAATAGACTCTGTGCATGGTGGCTTTAGTAATAAAACACACCATAAAACAATCCTATAGCTAATAGCGAAATTCTGCTCTTAAACTCATTATATTCAGTGTTGGTGAATATAATATAATAATAGTGTTGGTATATCCTGTGCTGTGCATTTTGTGTGTGTGTGTGTGTGTGTGTGTGTGTGTGTGTGTGCATGCATAAATTGAGATTCTGCATTTATTAAAAAATCTATAAATGAAGGGGACAGGCCTGGAATATAATAATAATAATAATAATAATAATAATAATAATAATAATAATAATAATAACAATAATAATAATAATAATAATAATAATTAATAAGTAGTTAATGTCATACTTTTGTGTGTAGGGAATTAAATATAATGGTACATAGATATAGTTTCAGATCTTAACACCTGTGAAAATTTGAATATTTTTTCTTGCATTTAAAAAAAACAATAGTAGGCCTGTTGTGTTAGCACATATACTTACATTCTCTATTTATTTGTGCGATTTCTCAGAAATCTTGGCTGCCAGTTAGTGCATTACTCAACCCTATTTCTCTAATTCCGCTCCTTTTTTTTTTTTTTTTTTTTTTTTTGCGCATCCTCTTACCTTTTTTATTCTAATAGGAGAATTTAAATCATAAACACGTCGAGAGATGTGAGATTTTTTGGTTCACATTTTATCATCCTAAAAACATTCGTGTTATTTGTCTGCTTTCTTTTATTTGTCTTGGACTCTGAACACACCACAGAAATAAATATGTTGCCCGGTTAGTGCGCACATATACATTTTCATTCTACCACACAGCGTTAGGCTGCATTGGATTGCATTCTGAACCCGAATTTTTTATGCTTAGTGCAGGTGACGTCTAGCTTGGATAATGTTCTTGTGGTACTGTTGGCAGATTGCGAGGCCAGTCCAGGCTCGGACGGCGAGGTTCTGGCGGAGAGATCGTCCTGCTCACTCGGTAGCCCCGCGGATCTGAACCCCGCCGCCTCCATGGATGAGATCCAGGTGGAGCTGCAGTGCGCGGATCTGTGGAAGCGCTTCCACGACATCGGCACGGAAATGATCATCACCAAGGCGGGAAGGTACAGCAACAGGTCCAAACCGTCCAGCATAGTTATATAACATTAATGCTATACGTCAAGAAATAATGTGATTAGGCCTTTTATCGTACAAGATAGTTTATGCAAGGCAAAACGACTTAAAACGCCTCCTCCTTACCAAAAAAAAAAAAAAAAAACACTCCTGTGTGAAGGTCATCAATTATACTTTGTATTATTAAAGACATATTTCTTCACCACAGCAGGGTGGCATATAAAGGCGCGAAGATCAGTCACCTACACGCACGCACACACGCACGCACACGCGCGCGCATGGGGACGAACTCGATGCCGTGATATTTTTCGGGGGTGCTAATGTGTTACACATGGGGGCCGAGGGCTCCGGACACGCGAGAGCCGTCCTCTCATCATGAGCCTGTACTCCATAAGCCGATCCACAGAGAAACACTCAAACTAGAACTGCTTTTAATTAATATCCCGCAAATATGTTTTTCGTTTTCTTGCTCCTTCGAGCCGTAGTTCCAACTCAAACTGAGCATATAACCTCTCCTGGTTTGTTCCGGTGACTAGTGTTGAAGCTCGAGTCTCTGGTCTGCTTTTGATCGACGGCATTAGATTCATCACGTGCATTAGACTGTTAGAGAGTCGTATGTCCTGATCCGATCAGCTAAATGAAAACATGTCTGAGTAATTACACAAATCCAGTGCGTTGAACAAGAACTAAACATCTTTGTGGGGTTTTTGTAATTGTATATAACTTATTGAAATCATTCACATAAGTGGAACTGAGAACTCTGAGGGTTCTAAACGACTATTTAACCATCCGATATTGATTTCAGTGGGAAAAGGTAGGCTACGTCCTGGGATTTTACAGCGTCCTGTGAGTTTCTCCCCCACAGGGTAAAAACAATAACGCACACATTGCTGCTAATCTAAACAGGGTCAAATAATCAACTGAAAAATGTTTCTATACCCTATTTCATGTGTTTACTCCTCCATCACCCCACACACACTAATAATGTTTTAATTATGCCTCGATTCATCAGTCCAGATTTCCCCTGATTTTACAGAATTAGGCTATAATCTATC